>NW_010240944.1:0-10704 GCF_000690775.1 Eurypyga helias | reverse complement strand
CAGCAGGAAATCAAACACCTGTAACAGAGAAGACAGCGGAATCACACAAAACCCATGCCAGTGGAACATTCTCCCACCTCCCCATGTGATAGTTTTGCAAGTACAAGGGGATTTTTAACAAATGCGGTGGCTAGTTCTGTAGCAAGCATCACTTTTGGTGTTACAGTGTGTACACATAGTCCTATTAACCCAGAAACATTTAACTGTACTTCTGGCAAGCTTTAGAGCACACGTTCCCCACCTGCCACCCAAAAATCCCAAAGCCAGCACACAGGTCTCGGCCTGAGAGCACAGGTCACTGCTCGCACCTGCAACCTGATGCTGCTAGCAACAGCGAGGCTGTACGCGTAGAGGTAATGGCGCTGGACGTGCTGAACCAGCATCTCGTACACCCGCGTCGCGTGGCTGGAGGGTAAGCTGTAGAGTTTTGTCTGCAGAGGAAGAGAAACACAAATCAAAAGGCAGACCGAGAGTTTTATTCAGAAAAAGTGTATCTGCACTGAGAATTCAAGAAAAACACAACAAACACTTGCTCCTGACAGCAAGATGAACAGATGGCTCTGGACAGAACCTCTGCCGAGGCTCCAGAACAACTGCCTGGCTCCAGAAGGTCACTGGCTGGAGCAACCGGCTCTTCACAACCACTGAACCATATCTCAGGACACACTACCCACACACAACGGATCTATAAACCACATAAACCCTTTCTGCTAGTTTAGGAACACATTTGCCCTCCACACCTGAAAACGTGCTCATAATGCACACTGGAAATTAAGAAAATACAGCATTTAGCAAACAGCCCTACAGTACCCAAAAGTTAAAGGAATGACCAAACCAAGAGTTAAAATATTAAGCGGATAACCCAACAGCTGGAATATTTAACAGTGGGAGAATGGTTATCTCAAAAAGCCAAGTCCGAGAGAAGACGATTCTGAAGAAGACGCGTTTCATCTCTGCAGCATCTACCTGCAGAATTATCAGGAGTCCGAGAACTGCCGTCTTGACATCCTCCAAAGAAGCTGAATACGACAGCAAGTCCCTCTCTTCTAGTTCAGAAGGAGATGAGAGAGAATGTGCAGCCACCTTTTAAAAAGAAAAGTAATACATGGTTCCAATCTGCAACATACCTTTACTTCCATCCCTGAAGGTCAGGAAAGGCTACAGCAAGTCATCCTTGCTGGAAATTCTGCAAGCTGTGTCAGGCAGCTTGGATGTGCATTGATAGGGTTCCTAAAGCTCCCTTCTGCTCTGCACTTCCGACTGATAGCCTCCAAACCCCAGCAGTTTCACAGCACCCAGCTGAGCCACGCAGCTGGTAACAGCCACAGGGCAGTCTCCTCACTCTGCTCCCCCAGAAGGAGGATCTGGTGATGCTGCTGCCAACCGACCAAACCCTGCCTCACCTTTTCTATGATATCAAGCAAGCTGTTGAAGTGATGCGTGTTGCAGCCTTCAGCCAGGTCTACGAGGAGCTGAGTGGCCAGTTTTCGGACTTGATGGTCTTTATCCTCTGGAATGTGAGCCAGCTGAGAGATCACAACCAAGTTTATCAGCTCTTCCTGCAAGAGGACAGACCTTAATGAGCCTGGACATCTTGTTGTCAGTTGTTCAATCAGCACTTGAAGAGACAAATAGTTACCAACAAAAGAACACTGAGAGCAGGCTTGTTCCTCAGCTGACTGGTTCCTAATTTTTCCTCCTCCACCCAACCAAGTGTTTCTGTATGCCACCCCTCCAAATTTTATGACGTTGGTTGAACTTGGATTCAATACTTTGGTTTCCATCTGTCCTACAGATTTGATAGCCCAGGCTCAAACAGACTGTTAACAAGGGATTTCTAGGGTTTGGGGGTTTTTGAGAGAGACAACACATCATCTTATCACAAATCCTGAAGGAATCCAAGAAGCACCTCTAACCCTTCCTGTCCTTTGACACTCTTGGTACGTTCCAAGGAGCTGAAGACATCCCCACAGCTCTTTCCTAACTCCTCTTTCAGACTGCTTCCATCTTTGGCTGCAATTAAACTGGAAGCACCAAGACAAGTCAATCTGCCCACGTCAGATTACGTCCAGACCCCGTCTTTTTACAAAGGTTTTAAATAAACTCTGCATCTCCCACACTAACTTTCCTTTCTTCCAAAACAAAGCGCATATGGAACTAATGACCATAAAATAGGGAAGCAAATCCACTGCCAGGCATCCCCTCTAAACACAACAGCTCCCACTGCAAGCTGCACATACCGGTACCCAAAAAGGACAATTAAAAGGCCATTCCCACAAGCACCCTAAAGAAATGTCTGTTGTGTGCAAGATGCAAAGCACAGCTCTCTGCAGTCTTCAGTGCAGAGACAACCTGAAACCCTCCATAAAACATGCTGCAACAGAGCCATTCCCACCCACTTAAGATGATGAGAAACAGGTAAACACGCACCTCATAGAACTGTCTGTTAATGCTCAGGACAAAGGACAAGACATCCAGAACTTTAATACGAACAGCGCTACGACTTTCGTTCCTAAAACGGGAAGAGCAGATTCAAGATGAGTAAAATAAAGTTGCTGATATTTAGGGAAGGGAGTAGAGGGGAAAAGGAAAGTAAATCAAAAGTAAACTCAGAAATTTCCCAAGAGTTAGAACAGGAACTGTTAGAGGTTGAGCTGAGCCTTCAGTTAACGCCTCTACCCACAAAATCAGATTCAAGAACAATTGGAAATTGGAAACCTAGTTCAGCTTTTACTAATTCTGGAGCCTTGTAACTGCAGTTTTCCCATTTCCAATCCAAACTAGGAAGCGTATGTCAGAAGAACAAGTGCTCCAGTGAGCAAATTTAAAACTAAACATATGGTACCAAGGAGCAGTTGCTCTTTGGCAGCGTTTCACAGATGAGACAAGTTTCTCATTGCTGTATAATGATTTCTTAGAACACAAGAGTACTTCTAGGAGTACCTGTCCAGAAACAGATATTACTTTAATACTGGATAACCACATGCAATCTTGATGCTCAACAGGAAAAGTCTTGTTTGGTGTTCGAACTACAAAGTGCTGTGGAGTGGAACACAGAACTGCCGAAGCTAATTGGAATAGCACCATCCAATGAAAATAAAGTGGAAAATTAAAAAAAGAAGCATAAATAACTCAGTGGAAAGTTGTTCTTCTGTTAAACAAAATCCTTCTGTGTCCCATGATCTGAAACTACCGTACTTCTTACAAGTCATTTACTAACATTAGAACTTCAGAAAGCAAAATTATGGAACATGAAAAGGTGGCAAGAAACATTTGAAAGTGCCTGGTATTCACAAAGTTACTATTTCATACCTGAAGAATCTCTCCATTAACATCTGCAGGTTGTGAATCCAGCCGTCTTTGGCAGGATGAATGGACTGAGCTCTGTATGTTATCAAGTTTAACACAGAAGATTCCTTGTGCAGAAAGATCAAGAATGTTCGTCAGTGGACAAGCAAATACAATACACCCTTCATCCCCGAGAACGAGGCTCATGTAAGTCCTTGCTGCGACTTTCTGACCACCCGCTATTTTAGGACTCCCACCTTTCAACTGTACTGTGTAACCAACCAGTTTCATCGGGCAATAAAGGGAGATGATAACGGGGAAATTCTTACGGGTCTCTGATCAGCACATCTTTCCACCAGCTCAAAAAATCTCTCTTCAGAGCCATGGAATTCGTTCTGGTCACAGAGTTCTTCTACTGTAGTCAAAAGATCATGTACAATGGACTTAAGTTCTTGGCTCTCCAGACTCTGAAACAGAGACAAAAACATTTCCAGAAGACTCCTACCTCACCAGCAAGTGCCACGTTTCAAATACCAACAGAAAAAACAGTTGAGAAGCCCAGCATGGAGAACAGAGCTAAACCTTCACTCAGCTTCAAAGTTCACCAGAGAGTGCAAACAGGAGATGAATTGGCAAAAACATTTATGGCACCGTGTGCTGGTTTAGCGCTGGGATTAAACCACGACACGAGGTCTTCTGGTTGAAAGCACAGCAAGATCGGCCCAATGCTTACCTGCAGCTGTTGCAGTAGTCGCTCCATGATGTCCAAAAGGATATCCCACGTTACAGCCTGCAGTTCCTTCCCGTACTTCTTTATTAGCCGTGTTATGGACAGCACTATCTCGTAAGACACAACGGCGTTGGGACACGTCATGGCCTGGAATACAAAGCGTTTCAGCCAGTTAACAATGGGAAAGCAGTGATCAGTAACCCTCTTAAATTCAAATGAAACATGCCCTAGTCATTAGGAACTTAGCCTGAAGGTTCAAGATAAATGTACTCAAGCCTGTACACACAAAGGGCGAAGCAAAGAAGCATTCTGTAAAGTGCAGTTCTGCACCCGTGCAAGCAGCTGTGCATCAGATGTCAAATATGGCCCATCTTAAAGGGGAGACTCATGAGGTTAAAGCTAGTAACTCCCGCTTGATGCATGTGGATGAGGAAACTTTAAGAGAGCTCTGAGCTGTCCCCGAAGCCACTGTCCCTCACCTTTTGTACCACACCATGCTGCAAGGAATCAAAGTTTTTCCTTTATTTTTTAAGCTGAATTACCCACAATGTAGATATTTCATTAAAAGTATTCAGACTTTGTTTTTCTGGCCAACAAAATAGAACCACGGAACAGTTTGTGTGGGAAGGGACCTTAAAAATCATCTAGTTCCCACCCCTTGCCATGGGCAGGGACACCTTCCACTAGACCAGGTTGCTCCCAGCCTCATCCAGCCTGGCCTTGGACACTTCCAGCGATGGGGCATCCACAGCTTCTCTGGTAACGTGTCCCAGTGCCTCCCCACCCTCTGTGGGAAGAATTCCTTCCTGATGTCCCACCTCAATCTCCCTCTTTCCGTTTAATCCCCTTGTCCTGTCACTCCCTGCCCTTGGGAAAAGTCCCCCCCCAGCTTTCTTGTAGCCCCTCCAGGCACTGGAAGACGACCACAGCTTCAAAGTTAAACCCTCTGTTATAATTTCCCCGTGCTTCACCCACACTCAGTTCTGTCTCTCACCTGTCAGGCATACGAAGATCACTTTGGTGCAGAGAACCACATTTTCATTATAAGTTTGTACAGGCCCAGATGTATACCTGATTAAAAAGTTGTCCCAGCATCCCACCCTACCTTGAGGAACGAAGGCAGCACTGAAGTTGGGGAATTCTTGAGTGAATTGAGGCGATGAGCACCCCACAGAGCCATCCCGACAAAGAACACAGCTCCTCTCAGCAGCGCCGCATCTGCCATGTAAGCTCTAAGAACAGAGAGAAGGAAAGCCTCAGAACAGGCCACAATTTTTTTAGGGTACAAGAATCAATAGGAATATGTCCTGTCACAAGAGTAATTCCCAGCTGTTACACATCAGAGCCTTGCACAGCAGCTTACAAACATTAAAAGCAGAAAATCGTTTAGTACAACTTCAAACAAAGGAAAATTAAATTCAGAAAAGCCCAAAAATGAGCACTTCAGCAGCATAACTAGGAAAGGAATTCACTTCTAAGCACGAGAACCGTCAGCTTGTTCTACTGAGGTCAGCGACTCCCTGTCTATCTCCACAGGACTCTCTCGAATTCCTTGGGTTTCCTTCCTTACCTGTCCTCCATGATCCTGCACATGTTGTAGATGGCACTGTGTCCCAAATGAGTTCCCAAAAGATTGCGCATAAGCTGCAAATTCAAAACAAACGCTTAAATATCCAATTGCTAAACCACTCATTAGCCTCCATATGCAATTAGCTGGCTGATCATGACCGTTAGTAAACGTGTCCAGCCGCTGCCATGCCACAACAGCCGATTGGAAACCATGGGTAAGCTCCATGGACTTGACAGGACTTAATGTGCTGATCCCTTAATATTTGAAATAATTTTTAGTTTACTCTTAACACCCAACTGAAATTCAGGGCAAATGTGCACAGGCACATCTGCCACGTCACCTGTGAGGCCAAAACACCGAACCCTTTAGAAAACAGAACTACAAGAAAGTTCTGACCTTCCAGCACGGCTCGCAGAGCTCCTTCACGTTGATGGTTCGGCACAAAGTGATGATAAACACTGGCAGGTTCTCTGATGGCAGACAGTTATAGCAAACGACTGCATCCAGGACTTGCAAGGAAATCTTTGGGAAAGAGAAAGGCAAAATACACTTCTCTACAAATAAAGCATGTCCAATGCTAACCTGGCAGATGCTGGAAATCTTCTGGAAGTCAAAAGGGACACAGATATGGTGGGTGTTTTGCAAGATGGAGAATAAACCATAAAAAGCACTGTTGAAAAATTGGTTCCCTTATCACGTTTACCAATGCTCTGTTTGTTTTAGAATAAAATGACTATTGAGGTATGAGATCCAACAGCTTACAAATACTTCCTAACATTGTATTGGCTCTCAGTTTCAAAGAACTGCAGAGTTCTAAAGTACTAAGAGACACTCAAATTACTGACCTCTATGTCCACAGATGATGAAGTCTGAATGCACAGGAGGCATATCTTGCTGTTAGGAAAGAACATTTAATTAAAACTCTTTGCTTAATATGATTTAAGGCAAATTACAAAGAGCCAAAACAGACAAGCAAATTGGCACGTTATTTTACTCATCATTCCCCTTACGGGGGCACTGCTGGTAACACCCCAACCTCTTTTATAAAAGTTAGCTTAAAGCTGTACTTAAATGTAACTCCGTGTTCCTACGCTAACACGAGCGGAGACCCTTCATGAGACTACGCAATGGAGGCAGGTCCATCCCATGAAATGGGGAAAGCACATGGAGATAAACCACAACAGATCTAAACACTAAGAACTGAAAATCAAGTACTGGTCAGCAATGTCAGGTATGACCTGGAATGAAGCAGATCCAGGTCAGATGTAAGAGATTTCACTTCTCTGCACAATGATCTGCAACTTTCTCCTCTAACTTACCAAGAATAAGCACCCAGGAGTGAAAAAAACCCCAATAACTTACTGGACCATGTCAGCTACATAGTCTTCCAGATAGCAGCTATTGAATTTCACCAGGTTCACTAAAACCAGAAGGAACTCGGAAGACAAACCGACATCCATCCACTGTAGTACAAAGTCAGCTAAAGAAGGAAAACAAATTGTTACAGTCTGCTTTCCACCCAGAAGTGTTATCACTACCTGTTTCTCGTATCCCTAAATGCCTCTCCCTTGATTTATTCCCACCAAACTGAAGCGGGGTAGAGACAACACCCACCCAACTCTTCTTCTAAGTAGGTGATGTATCGTCCATTCTCCGTTAGAGCCTTGAACACTTCCAGCCGTTCATGCAAGTCTTCATTGGAGGGGTAGTCCTTAATAACCTTAAAAAAATGTGCTCTGAGGATCCCTAATCTCTCACCCTAAAAAAAGATGAGAGGAGAAGAATAACAGTGTCACTAATGAAAACAACACAGTTAAGGCCTATCAAGGTCTATAACAGTTATCTGCATGCTTGGAATTATTTTCTTTTCCTCCAGGCTACGAAAGTCTCCAGAAAATACCTCCAGCCTCTACTGACAATGGCTAAGGTCATCTCAATCTGTTCTATCAGCACTCAGGGCTGAAGGCATCTTGACCAGCAACACACAGACAGCGTCCAACACACACAGTAATCCACGGAAACTGCAACCGACAGCATTGCCAGCAGAGCATTTAGCAAAAACCTAAGCCAACAAACCAGAAATCAATGCCTATTCTTTCTGTAAGTGTCCACCCCCACTTCTTCTGATTGAAAACCAGAACTTTGGTCTGAGAGAGTCTCACGTTTGAATGACACGTTGTGAAATCTGAAGAATTCATAGTATGCTTTACTTGGCCAGGCTAGAAAAGTATCTCATAGACAACCTCATGCTGAACCATCAAAACCAGCTGCAGACTTGGACTAATAAGTCTGGGCAAAGACCATCTAAAATCTGCTGTACTATGCTGAACATAACCCCAAGTATTTCCTCTTTTTCAAGAGCATTGCCCCAGAATAGAAAAGTTTTCTATGGGTTGTATGAAAAGTGTTGGTATGAAGTCAAACCAAGACAAATTTAAGTGCTTCCTCTTCCCATTTCCTTGGCACAACCGAAATAAGAAACATGGAAAGCTGTAGAGAGAAGAGCCACCCAACATTCTTCACGTTCATGCTCTGCACAAAGCCGAGTTTAAGCGCAGCGTTACTTCTGCAGCTTGTTTGTTTTCACCTGTCCTTGAATGATTGACTTTAGCAGATGAAGAACAGCGTGTCTGGCTTCGACGGGGCGCTCGGGCTGGAGCATATCAGCTACCACTTTCCATATTGCTTCCACTGCGTGCTGGGAACAAACAAAGGGGCAGGCAGTAGTAGGGAAGTTACGTTTCGGATCTTTACCCCATAGGTCAGTCATTAATTATGGCAAGTTAACGAACAAGATCTCCAGGGATTTCACGTCCGGAGTTCTCTTTTCTGAGGGCCTCTCTCACCTGCCCGGTCATAAGCTCAGATGAACCACAAGAGAGACACCAAACCCCATGCTTAAGTTTTGATCCTTCCAATATTCGCTGAACCCTTCGAAACTTACCTCTTCAATTTTTTTTGTTTTTGCCACTTCACAAATCTGACTGATTGCTCGTATCCTGTTACTTAATCCACATTCTATGCTCAGTTCCTGGAAAGAAATGTAGAAATAAGCTAAGTTTATCTTACTAGAAACACTTGCCCATTTCTCAAAGGGGATCATGAACCACTGAAATATAAATTACACATTTGTCCAAAATGATCTAACCATTACTCATCACTGGAGCTTTTCAGGAACTTCTCCAAAAACTTTTTTCCATTAGTAAATGATCTGTCAAAACCAGAACTTTCACAGAACGGGAGCCAAGAGGCTTTTTATCTCCAGGACAGAACATCTCATTTGCTCCAGAAAAGTCAGTAACCCGCTGGCTGCGGCTCTCGCCCAGCTCACGGGAGACGAGCAGAGAAAGGAGGGACCTTAATCTGGCAGGTAGGAGCTCGGCTGCTCCAGCACTGACGGGAAGGGATTCTGGTCTCCTCCTCCCTTTCATATGTTTTCCTCCCTATGTGCCAACCATTCTGCTACAGACCTGCAGTACCAATTACTGGAATCAATCTTTTTTCTTTAATTTTCACGAAACTGTAAGGTTTTAATAAAATGGAGACAGTTTCCAGCTTGCACTAACTGCCTCCACATACACTTCATCACGCTCAGACTATAAAAAAAGAGCAACATATTTTGAGGAAACACCCCTTAACCCACTATAAGACAACACCGTCCTATCAAATATCTCAAAAAGGCTGAACCACCAAAATGCTGTCACTCCAAAGCAGGTGAGGTTTACATCCGTTGGACTAGAGGATGAACTGAGACGTAAGGTAAAAAGGCATGGTCAGAGAGGGAGCGGAAAGGGGAATGAGCGAGCCCTCCTTCCTCTCAGCTCAGGTCATCCGGGCACTAACCCCGCCTTGACTACGGTCAGTTCTCGCACCTTGAGTATTTCCGCAGTGATGATAAACTCTGTTTGCTTGCCCTCCAATGGCTTTGAACTTCCCCGGGATGTTCCCAGCCCCAGGAGATTCCTGAACTTCTCCTTCAGTCCAGAATCCTTGCTCTGAGGCTTTGCCATCGCTGACAAGCAAGCAGCGCCGAGCCCCTGCGGACACAGAATGAGGTTTCTGTTAAGGGAGGCCCAGGGGGAATCTTTAAGCAGGAAAACACCAGTAACAGCATCACAACGTGGCTTTTGGGGGAATCTTTAAGCAGGAAAACACCATTAAGAGCATCACAACGTGGCTTTTATAGACAGCTCCAGCGTCTCAAGCCACTTCCAACACGGGAGAAGCCCAACGCTGAAGATGAAGGGGCCCACACTCATGTGGAGCCTGCGCTGCTCCTGCCTTCAGCACCCACATCCTGCAGCTACTCCAGGAATGGGGAGCTCGGGGTTACTATTTTCTGGGAGCTCCGAATGTCCAGCACCCCCACAGCCTGCACAGAGCAACCACCATTTTAAACCGCTGAGCTGACTTGTGAAGTATAAACACACCCATGTTTCGGTGGGTGTGAGCTGAAGTACTTGTTCCCAGTCCAAAAGCAACGGACAAGCACACAGCACTAAGGCAGATGCTGAGAGCAGCTAGATGTGAGGACTTAGGAATCTGAGCACTTGAACACCCAAATGCTGCCATGGCAAGGAGAAAGAGGGGGAGCGAGAACAAGCACATCCATCACAGCAGCAGCCCATGGACAGGAATATCCTTCAGAAACTGTCTCCCCTCACCCCACAACCCACTGTCCTTTGGGGACCCTGGAATCTGGCTCAGAACAGGACACCCACTCCTGCACAAACCCAGAAGGCCCCCAGCTACAGCCCATGCCCCTATGGACATGCCACGGCCTTCCCCACAGCCGGACACACCCCACAGCAATTCCTTATGCTCCCCGGGGACATGTCCCAGCCCCTGTCCCAGCATCCCAGGGAACACACCACGGCCCCCAGCACATCACCAGGGATCTGGCTCAGAACAGGACACCCACTCCTGCACAAACCCAGAAGGCCCCCAGCTACAGCCCATGCCCCTATGGACATGCCACGGCCTTCCCCACAGCCGGACACACCCCACAGCAATTCCTTATGCTCCCCGGGGACATGTCCCAGCCCCTGTCCCAGCATCCCAGGGAACACACCACGGCCCCCAGCACATCACCAGGGCACACACCAAGCCCCCAGCC
>NW_010240943.1:0-10323 GCF_000690775.1 Eurypyga helias | reverse complement strand
CCTGTGCTAAGCGTAATCTGTGCTTGTGTTTTTATTTAAATACATTTCTGTAACACTCTGTTAAATCAAAATCCTATGTAACATCAATTAACCTGGATAAATAAATTTGCCATTAAAGATTAAACCTTCTGTGTATGGAATATAAAAAAAAAAAAAAACAACTTGCCAGACAGTATCAGACTCTTACAGCCCACTCTAAACCTCCCCAACCATTTAACAGTGTACTGTGAAAAGTTACGCGTTTGGGAACAAAGTAACAGAAACTTCTGGGATTCAAGAGGTATGGAACATAAGAAAGGGCAGCAGTTTATTATGACCACCTTCCTCTTCCAGAATCCACCACCCTTATTAACAATTTTCGCACACATCCTTAACAGAAAATGAGAATGAAACAGCGATCACAACCTCCACAAACTGTTTGTGTCAGAATAACTTTTTATGAATTATTCTAGCATACTGCAATTGACACTAACAATGTAGTTAATTGACACTAACTGTGTTTGCACCACACAGTTAATCCTGGAGATGCCAGGATTGTGAAAAGCCACGTGTTCCATTAGGACACCAAGTGTGTCCAAACACCGCAGGAGAGCTCAAGTGCAGATCCAGCTGCCTGTATAGACACTTGTGATCTCATCTCCATTTTTTTCCCCCCCTCTCCTAAATGTAATTAATTTCTTTTGGCGTGGTATGGAGGCAGAGAACTGTTCCAAAGAGGCTGTGAAAGATGGGGATGTGCAATCGGGGAACACTGAAAAGGCCTCAGGGTAAACAATGAAAGATTTGGGGGATGTATGCAGATATATACAAAGTCAGGGCAGAAAAGCCTGAGACCTTACAGAACACCCGAACAACTCTGAAACTCTGAAGATGGCCATGCTTCAAGTAGGGCATTAGACTAGAGACCTCCAGAAGCCCCTTCCCACCAAACTCTTTCTGTCATTCTAAGAAAGAGGATGGATATAACAGAACCATCTGGCATAATTCTGTGGTAGCCCTAGCTCCCAAATGCCAGTTGGCCAAAACATCTGGTTTGGCTAGCCTGCAAGAGAGGTTTTGTGTTAGCAACGATACCGTTAAATCCCCACAGTCTACGTAGTCAGAAAAGATTTTGCTCCTAAACACATCTTTCAAACATTCAGCATCAAGGGTTTTTGAGCCCAAATGGTTGTGCTTGCATCCTTTTTCAAGACAAAATTGTTCCTGAGTAAAAGCTCCCTCCTGGTTGGAAGATATTCCCCCTGGGCACTGATTTCTCTGCTTTTCACCCTGCGCTTCCCTCAGACCTCTCCTCTGTCACCACACTGCACGTACTCACCCAGGAGAGTAACAACAAGGGCAATGCACACCAGGAGGAGCAGCACTGAGATCAGCCATGGGAGCCATGGCGGGTGTTTCTCGTGCTTCTCACGATGGTTCTCATGCTTCTTTGTCTCAGGTGGTACTACAAGTGAAGGAACACACCAAACACAACACCACAGTCAATTATGCTTCAGTCAGTCCACATACCAAGGATGTACAACCTAAGGGAGTGCTGCTCTGAAGGAATGCAGTTTCAGTTCTGATCTGGAAGTTACACTGTTTGGGAGAGGGGCAGGTTGGGATAGAGCAGGGGAACTCTCTGGTTTCTGCAGAAGGTCAGGTTCAGTGACACAATTCACAGCTCCAGCCCAGACATGCTAATTGCTGGTATTTAGGGGTGAGGCCTTCCCATGGCCTCAAAATCTGGAGTGAAACCATGTCTTTCTAGACTGAGCCCAAAGCTGCCAAATACAACATTGTTCTATCAGTGATACTGGAGACATTCTAACGAAAACTTTTCCCCAGAAACCTTTTTACGCCTGCTTCAATTCTTTCTTGGCTTTTTGGACTTTCTGTGAAGAAGTTTGGTGTAAGCCAAATGAGGACAGGAAACGAAAAATGAAGAAAGCTACAATGGCATTGAATCATTAAAATTAAAAAAAAAAAAAAAAAAATCTCGGCTTTCCAAGCCAGAGTTCAGAGATTTGCTGTAGTAAAAGCAGGTTGTGGTAGGATGGATGCCGGGCCCAGCAGTCTGAGTAAAGCATCTCACTCAGATTCAGACTTGCCAGGGCCTCACTCTTGTCTAGATGGATACTGCCAGTACTGCAGCAGTTTTGGGAACAGGCAGGAGAATGGGTCACAGAAGCAAACGCTTGTTGGGAGAGAGTTCTAGGTTGTGGCAGGTACGCAGGAAGTGCATCACCCACTGCAGGACAGGAGTAAAGAACTTTCGGGAGAGACTGATATTAACGCCAAGCTTTAGAGAGACCTCATTCGTTGATTAGTATGAAACCCCAAAGTCTGCCAGCAGCCACATGTAAGCAAGACTTGAGAAACCTGCTGTTTGGAGAAGCCCTCTGAGTACTTCCCAAAGGCTTGGGGGAGGCTGTTACAGCAGGGCAAAAAGCAACATCTTTTATTACCAGAAGAGAAAACGTTCATAGAGCAAGACCAGATTTCCCTGGCCAAATCCTGTTTTTCTAGCCAGAGCTTTGTCTGTAGTGAAAACTAGGACCCGGGTCATGATGTGGAGTCCAGCCACCTACTTCAGACAATAGATCTGACCAGTCCAAATGATTTTTTGATGTAATGCATGCCCACAGATTGACCGTTCAACAAGTGCCCAGCCAGACCTGTACATCCCACACTCAGACCCAGGTGGCCAGCGTGCGTGCACCTCACCAACACAACTGAGGTGCAGTAGATCTTCTGCATACCCAGTGGGTTAATCTCCCTGGTTGGAAATGCAGGAACTTCACTGTGGTGTGAAACCCACCCAGTTAGTCTCTCCCATCTCCTGCTACAGATTATATGCTGTTTGACTAGCTGCTGCCTTCTCCTCTCTATCTTCCAATGACTGCCAGTTTTGGCATCTCTAGAGCCCAACTGGAAGAGTTTACAAAATGGGAAAACCCATGTATGCTTTACCAACGTGGAGTCTGCATGGCCAGAGTAACCACTTGGAAGGACAAGACAGCTGTTTGACTAGCTGCTGCCTTCTCCTCTCTATCTTCCAATGACTGCCAGTTTTGGCATCTCTAGAGCCCAACTGGAAGAGTTTACAAAATGGGAAAACCCACGTACGCTTGGCCATTACCAACGTGGAGTCTGCATGGCCAGAGTAACCACTTGGAAGGACAAGACAGCAGCAAGACTCGCTCAACCTTCCGTAATTTTCAATCATAACTCTCATCTAATGAGCATACCATGAGGCTGTGGGAGACATCAGCACTGTGTGCAATGGTACTACTGGACACTTTTCTGAATTCAAAGTATAAGTTACTACCACTTGGACAGGTGCACCCAAAGACAGACCCTGAGCACACTCCCAAACCTATAGCATGAGCCTGGCATCAGGACCTCAAGCAAACATAGCTGGATCAGGTGCCTTTGGAACAGGTAATTGGGAACACAGTGGGGAACTTCCACCACCCCCCCTCACCATGATAGAAATGCTAGCTGTAACCACGACCAGCTAGCATTGCTGCATCAAAACAATGAGCTTTCAAGTCAGTCAGGAGTATGTACATTCTTTTTTCTGTGACTCATGCCTCAGAGGAGGCAAGGAATAACCTGGAGCTGATGCCTGCTCTGTCTGGGATTGTAAAACTGAGGTAAAGCTATAAATAGGCAAGTTAAATAATCATTGCTTCTGAAGATATTATTTATTTATTCATTCATTTATGCACACATAATTTCACCTTTCTGGAACTTGCTGTTGGTTAGGGTCCTGTATCCGAGCGTGGAAGCCATGAGCCATACATGGAATATCTCTATGTCTTCCTACTTATGGTATGATGACTACAGAATATACACTGATCACAACATGCCTTAAATTTCCACAAAGCCTAGTAAAGGTGCCATTTTACAACAGTGATTTTTAATAGCAATAGAAGTTTGTTTGTTTGGTGTGTAGATTTTTTTTCAGGAGTGGTAGGCACCACAAAACTGGATCTACCTCCAGATCTTAGATAATTCTTCCTTTAGCTTGTTTTGTTCAAGCCCATTCTTCTTTCAACTTTTGTGTCTCTCTTCTCCAATGATCATTTCTCAACCAACCAAGGACAACGGGGCTATAAGTTTCTGCAGCCAGTGTCCCCTCTCACAAAGCTGCAGACAGCAACTGACTGCTCTCCTGTAAGGTAGCATGTTGGTTGTCTACTCCTGCTTTCTCCATAAGCAGGAATCTGTAGCCTCACTCAGAAGCAAGAGCAGTAGCAGCTAGGGCTTGGGCTGATTTGCTGTTATTTGCTGCCCTGGGAGCCCCTCCACCTTTGTGACAGATTAGATTGTTTGTAATAAACCATCGACTTTATTGCTGGTACTTAATATTTGTCCAAAAATTACTCTCTCATCTAAGACTACACAACATGTACGACAGCAGCTACTACCGGCATCGTACCAGGGCTAAGCACTGTTACTGTACAGCACCCATCCTGGACCTTCTATCATTCGCCACTGTTGATGTTGCAACCAGGGGACTATGGGAGCCCAAACGCGTTCCTTATCGAATGTTCAATTGAAACCAACTGTTTGTGCTCCCAGGAGTCATCCTGGTTCATGTTGCAACTCCAACCACCTAAAGATTTCCACCTCTCCTCTTGGAGATATTCCTTAACTCTCTTGCTTCAAAACTCCTCCAGTCTCCTGCTCATGCAGCAGTAAACTCCTTTTTCTCACCAATTTATCAAGAGAAGAAGGAAAGGTATTAATTCCCTGGTGTTCAGCCCCCCACCTCCCTCCAGGTCCTTCCCCTACTCCCCCTGGCCCCAACTCCTTACCCTCGAGAACTGCCGGCGGAGATGCATTCTTGAACTTCACCTCAGCGTACGTGATTTCTGATGCCATTTAATCACAGTGCAATCCCTATCCTTAGTTTTGCCGCGTAAAACATGGGCCTTTTGGGTCCTTGATTCCAGAGGGAGACACCAGAAACTTACTGAGCCTTTCCCATCTGGTCATTCACCCTCTGTCTGTCAAAGAAGGCTGTGCTGAACACCGGAAGCACTGACAATAACCTGAGAATTCCTGAGAGCTCAGAAATGCTCTCAGAAGATCTTCAGTTTCTTAGCACAGGAAAACGGTCCTGGCACTAGGGAAACTTCTGAGAAAGGGGGAAAAAAAAAAAAAAGAGAACCTAACAACTGAAAAGGAAGTTGCACTCCTCCTTCCCCATATCAGGTTCTCTCTCAGCTGATAGGTTTCCTTGTCTCAAACAATTGTTTTTCTTTTTTTTCACCATTTTTTAACTCCTTCCCCTTCCCTTATCTTCACGCTTTTCTTTGTCGGTTCGTAATTCCACCGTTGCTCTTAGGTTTGCAGCTGCCATGGGTCTTAGCCCAGTTTAAGCTGCAGCACAGCTCAATACAAAACGCGTTCTGCCCCCACTTGTCTCTTGTGGTTAAGCTGCGTTTGCTACATCAAATATCACATGCTATGTCTCATCCTTGAAGGTCAGCCCCAGTTGGCAGCTAGCGCTAGAACTCATCTCAAATGAGGAACTGTCCCTGTACAAGTGAGACCGGGGAGTTGCAGCATTGGGCAGAGCAAGAGAAATAATCAAAAGCTAAAGATACGCAAGGAGAAACAAAGAAGGATGTGGCCAGGATCACGGAGAACAAGCAAAGTGGAGTTTAAAAAAATAGTGTTGGTTGTTGGAGAGGTTATTGGGAAGAGCATCCACAGAGACCTTTCTATGACAACAGGATTTACAGCCTGTGGAAGGTCAGAGCAGTGCTTGCTTCAGGGACTCAGCCTGCATTTCTGATGCTGGAAAGGACTGGTTTATAGTTTTTGCTCCAACACTGTCATCTAGCTCCCTTTAGCAGACTAAAGGCCTCGATATTATCTTGGCGAAAATATCAGACTGCTGTTTAGTCTGATTTCAGACCAGGACAGATGTTGAAATGAGACAATTAAGGCTACTGATAACACATGCTGAATCAGAAAGACTTCTGTGAAGAATGGCCACTGAGTCAGGATATCCTGGAGAAAAAGGGGTGCGAAGGGTTCAGTCAGCAGATGGGCCTCAGGAATCACAGAATGGTTGAGGTTGGGAGGGTCCTCTAAAGCTCATCTAGTCCAACCCCTCTTCCATGGACAGGGACATCTTTCACTAGATCAGGTTGCTCAAAGTCCCATGCAAACTGCCCTTGAATACTTCTAGTAACGGGCCATCCACAGCTTCTCTGCGCAACCTGTTGCGGTGTCGCACCACACTCACCATAGAGAATTTCTTCCTGATATCTAATCTAGATCTAGCATCTTTCAGTTTAATGCCTTTGCCCCTTGTCCTGTCACTACAGATGCTGGTAAAAAGTCTCTCTCCATCTTTCTTATAAGCCCCCTCTAAGTATGAGCCACAATAAGCCAAAACAACCAGAAGGAGTAACCTGCTTGGTTGGTTTGGCTAGCTGGAATTTCCTCAAGGCAGACCAGAACGAGATCATAGAATCATAGAGTGGTTTGGGTTGGAAGGGACCTTAAAGATCATCTAGTTCCAACCCCCCTGCCATGGGCAGGGACACCTTCCACTAGACCAGGTTGCTCCAAGCCTCATCCAGCCTGGCCTTGGACACTTCCAGGGATGGGGCATCCACAGCTTCTCTGGGCAACCTGTGCCAGTGCCTCACCACCCTCTCTGTGAAGAATTTCTTCCTGATATCTAATCTAACCCTCCCTGATTTCAATTTGTCCCCGTTACCCCTTGTCCTGTCACTACAGGCTCTTGTAAAAAGTCCTCTCCCAGTACCCTTGTAGCCCCTTCAGGTACTGGAAAGCTGCAATGAGGTCTCCTCGGAGCCTCCTCTTCTCCAGGCTGAACAAGCCCAGTTCTCTCAGCCTTTCGTCATAGCAGAGGGGCTCCAGCCCTCTGAGCATCTTCGTGGCCTCCTCTGGACTCGCTCCCAGTGGTCTATATCCTTCTGATGTTGAGGGCTCCACAGCTGGACACAGCACTCCAGGTGGGGTCTCACCAGAGCAGAGCAGAGGGGGAGAATCACCTCCCTCGACCTGCTGGCCACACTGCTCTGGATACAGCCCTAGAGATGCTAGCAGGAGCTCCAGGGAGTGAGCACAGAGGATACACAGGGCAGCGTTGGAGGCGAGATAGGACAGTGCAAGGAAGAACACTCACCAAACAAAGGAGAACAACGTGGCAGAAGGTAAAGGGCAAGGGAGGGATGTAGCCGACATCTGAACACAGACTACGGGGAACTGCCCCCAAACAGAATGGGGCATATGTAGCTGGATTTCTTTACCAAGAAGCCTACTCACGTCTCACACGCACTAAGCTGTCTTCACGTTTTTGTATTGTGTGCAAAGAGGGTGACTTTTATTCAAGAAGAGCAGCTGCAGGACAGGTGTCTGGTCCCTTAAGAAGATGCATGCTGCCTACTCTTCTTTCCCGTATCCTTCCAGCACTTTCCTTTGTCTCCAGGCTCGGCCCTCTCACTGGAATTAAGCCTTCCTACATGTTTGCTGAAACCTAGACATGCCCTCAAATTTCATGTTGAGACATCAGCCAGAATAATTCTTGGTGTGCTTCCACCCTGTGCCAGGCCAACCAAGCTACAAAGGACTCACATTCTGATGGAGAAAAGGCTTACTTCCCCCTGTTTCAAACTTTCCACCATGAAGAAACAGGAAATAGAATCAGCAGACAGAGAAGGAAGTCACAATGTAGCTTCATGAGCCTTTTGACATTGAAACGTCTCCAAACACAGCTGAGGCATTTCAAATGCAAATTCATGATCTAGCTGCTGATTTTCACAAAATCACAGAATGGTTTGAGTTGGAAGAGACCTTAAATATCATCTAGTTCCAACCCCCCTGCCATGGGCAGGGACCCCTTCCACTAGACCAGGTTGCTCCAAGCCTCATCCAGCCTGGCCTTGGACACTTCCAGGGATGGGGCATCCACAGCTTCTCTGGGCAACCTGTCCCAGTGTTTAATTGCCCTCACTGTAAAGAATTTCTTTATTAGGATACAATAGATTGCACTCAAACATCAGGAGACAGCTCAATTATTCCTTCTCAGCCAGAGTTGTTGCTTGCTGTTAAAATCCAACCCCAAACCATAGTTTCATAGGATACAATGCTGGGCTCTTGTGCAACAACGGCAAGGTGACATTCCTGAGGATAAAATTTGTACTTTGAATTTCATATGCATTGATGACATAAAAATAGGTGGGATATAGGGAGAATAGAGCAGTTAGTTGTGGGGCTAAAAATAGGAAAAGATAAAGCCTTGATTAAAAAAAAAAACAAAAAAACAACCAAACCAAAAAAAAAACCAAACCCACAAAAAACACCACCAAACCAAAACCAGAAAGAAAAGCAGACAGCAAGAAAGGCAGAAATGAGGTGGGGGTGGAAATTTCTCTAGCCAAAGTGTATTCTCTCCATTTACTGTCATTTATGCAACAAAGTATTTAGCATCACTCAGCCTTATGTGTGGTTTTGTTCAGTTTCTTGAATGAAGCATTAACAGCACAAGACCTTATTCAAGCACAGCCCACACCCAGTCCTTTCCTAAAACTCTCTGCTGTGATCTTACCCGGACCCCAGCTGCCCAGTGGTAGGAGAGTCCTGCCATCACCTGCTCTTACAGCACCTCTAGCTAGCACAGTCCTCCAGGTCACTCAGACGAAGACCGCCTAAACCCAATCCTGGCTTTTTGTCCCTGCACCAGGGAGATAATAGCACCAGAATTGAATGCATGCCACCCTCCTGGTCTTCCCTCTCCACACCACCTTGCTCTTCTCCTAGGGGTAAAGGCCATGGAGGTAATAAAGGGGAGCAGAGCCCTTGCAGCCAAGGGGAGAGTGTGAAAAGGCACTGAAGCATGGAGAATGGGCCCCCAAAGCCCAACACTGAGCAATTAGTAAGGGATGGCAGGTATCTACCAAAGGGCTTCAGGCAGTGAGAGTTCCTGAGGGATTTGGCTGGTTAGAGGGGATCTAGCAACAAGTGTTCCCACGGTGTACCCTGCGGCAATGAACCATTTAGGGCAGGATGCTGCAGTTCCCTCAGCTCCAGGGCACAGCGTGAGAACACTGCAGCCTTCTGGGACCTGAAAGGCATCCTATGCCCTTCTCACACGAGTGGCAACACTGGACGGAGCTGCAGAGACCTCTTCTGGAAGGCAGTCATCCTCGCTGATGAAAGAACATGAACCAGGGTGCCATACAGATGACCTCAGAAAAAGTGGGTTATATGGAGCTCTGAAAGCTCAGAGAAAGCGATACTGGAGCATCCAGGGATGAAGAGGAAACAGGGAAGAACCGAATGGAGAGTGAGAAAGGGAGGAGAGAGTGGGAAGGTTAAAACAGAAGGTAGCACTGCAAAGCCACGCTAGTTTCTGGGAGGTGGCAGCACCTCACCACGGGCATGCCTGAGTCAGCAGCAACACTGTCCTGAACAAAACCACCTTGGAGTGACACTAGCACTTTTTGTGAAAGCCCAGCAGCTCCCAAAAATGCTGTGGTTACAGTACCCTGCAGAACATTGGTGGGGGGGAAGGAAAAAAAAAAGAGGAATGAGAAATGTCCTCCCCAAAACAGGGTTTGTGCATCCCTCCCCCACCCCCAACCTATGCCACGTTATAGTAAGAGCTGAGAGTTTCAAGCAGAACAGACCATGTCCCAAAGCTACCTGTGCTGGGGGAGCTCAAACTCCATCAGCTTTGGAACAGCAAAGTCCTGTGCTCACCTGTGATGATAGGCTCCCAAAATCCCTCGTGTATAAGGAAAGGATTAAGAGAAAGAACAATATCCAGGCAATGTTCAAACAGACAAGAAGCCCCAACCTGTCTCTTTGCATATACCATGAACCCAGGAGTGTTTCTTCAGAAAAGACACATTTCATTTATTTCTCCTAATTAGGAAGTTATCTAACCAAAGCCAACAGAGGACACGCCCAGATGCACTATCTCACAGCTTTGATTTATCCCAATACTGGGAACATCACACCTTCACCCCCTTCCTCTTTTAGGTCTGGAGCCATGGGTCCCAAGGCCAGAGATCGCTGAAGATCGGATCCAGATACTGCAGTTTCTTGCTGCAGCTGCACATCTGACTCCAAACCTGGGCCAGACCCAGTGTCAGACTCTTTCAGAGCAGGGCTCTGAAGTTTAGCTTCTTAGAGCAGGCGCGTGGGATTTGCCTGAAAAAGCTGTGGCGATATAACATCTTCCCACAGAAGCAATCCTTCACACTTCCTTGTCGGTTCTGTCCAAGAATCACCTCAAATTCGGTTTGGCTACACCTCTGCCCACGGCATCCCTTCCCTCCAGCGTGT
>NW_010240942.1:961-2579 GCF_000690775.1 Eurypyga helias | reverse complement strand
GGCACCGCCCCGGCCTCGATCACTATTTTGGTTTGTTGGGAAGTCCCCGACGTTGTTTTGTTGGTCAGTGCCCACGCCGCTTCGAACTGAAACGAGAAAAACGGCGACAGGAGCGGGAGGGCGACCGATTTAGTCCTGATTTAGCGAATATTTGCCATTAAATTTCAGTGAGAATTATCTGAACTTCTACTAAAAAGGTTGCGAGAGAAGGGACATCCCAACCCAACACCTCGGTACACAAAGGATCTTACTTCCTCCAGCAATAACGAGGCCAGACCTGTTCGAGGCCTTCTCAGCGGCTACAGCTTCTCGAGGACCGGCAGGCGAGGACACCGCCGTCCGTCACATGTCACCGCGCCCGCCCCGCGGCTTCCCAGCGGGGAGAGTGAAGACACGCCGTACGCGGAGACGCGGGGGCAGGCAGCTCTCTGCCCGGTGCAGACCTGCCCCATGAGGGGACCAGCACCACCTACGCCCCTTCTGACGGGCCCTTGGAAGCCCCCGCTAACGGGGGGGTTTCCCCTCACGCGGTTGCTCCCTGCGCAGTCACTCCGTGGCTCCGCTCGCTGCCAGCGGAGTATCAGGCACGGGAAGGCCAAACTCTTCTGCTACAGCTGAATTTGGCCCAAATTTTTCCAATAATTTAACACAGAGCAATTTATAATTTCCTTTTTTGGCCCAAGCATTACAGGCTGCCTTCGCCTTCTCCTGCATCCCATAACCTGCATCTCTTCGGCTCCCGACACCGCCTTTCCCCGCGGGTTCCTGCTGCTAAGGCGGGAGGGCTCAGCAGCTCTGCGCCACGCCGAATGCCTCGCGCCATCCCTCACCTGCAGCGTGCAGTTTTCACTTCTCTTCAGGAACTCGACAAATCTGTCCACCACTCCCTGGGTGTTTATCACGTCGTCGATGGGAGGGTTTGGCTCTGAAACAGCAAGGTGGCGTCAGAACGCGCAGGGGAGCAAAGCGAACGGCCCAGCCCAGCCGGACAGCGCTCCGGAAGCGCCCGCGGCACAACTGGTACAACTGTAACCCGTCACCAACGTACCCCACCGGTGACTTCCTAGGGGTAACCCTCCCCCAGCCCAAAGCCTCTGCACAGCAGTACAGGCGCACGAACGCTGGCCATGGAGGCTGTGCCCGCTCCCACGCTGGGGAGTTATTTTTACCTTTGGAGAGCAGCTTCCTGAATTTCTGAGTGGTTGCCAGCTGTAGGTCAGGGTCATCCGAGAAAAGCATCTCTACCATCTCTCTCGTGATCACTCCCTCCTGAGGAGACGGAACAACAGCTCCATTTCACACTGGGACTACTTCAGGCATCACTGTCGCGATGGCTGACCGCGATTTCGCGCGGAACCAGCTAGGCCAAGCTGCCCAGTCTGGGGCCTCGGGCAGGACAACGTCCACAACCTCCTGGGGCGCGAGCAAAGCAAGGGGAAGGTGCTTACCCCACACGCTGCGGAGCTAACGTAGGAATCCACGAGGAGGTTATCCAGCATGGAGGCATCTTCATTGATCAGCTCCACGTTCCTCCTTTTGAAGAGCTGGCAGGAACAAGATGCAGGCGGCGTTATTAGAAAGCGACAACAAACGGTCTCCTTGTTCCTCGAGCGCGACA
>NW_010240942.1:0-932 GCF_000690775.1 Eurypyga helias | reverse complement strand
AGAAGAGCCCCCACAGCTCGGCGCTCTCGGGACTCGCTGGCCGCACAAACCCCGGTGCCAAGCGTCCGTGCCTCGCCCTCGGACACTGCCCAGGCAGCGAGGCGCCGGTACGGGCGAGCGCAGCGGTTGGCCTGCGGATCCGGGGAAGCCGGGCAGAAGGCAGCTCATAGGTGAGGCTCAGCCAACGCTCGGTCTGAGCCACATCGCCCGGGAATCGCCTCCTGCCTTCGCAGACCTCCAGGCCAGAGAACCCCGAGCTCAAACACACGCAGCCCGCGCTTTCACCTGCTCTTCGAGGAAGCACCCCCCTTCGCTAATTAATTAAAAAACACCCTTAAAAACAAGGAGCTGTGAACAAAACCCTCCGGCACCCCAAGAAAAAAGCGCTTGGAGAGCTCTTGGATGTGAGCTACGCGCCGTCCTAGGTCCGAAGAGAGGGAAAAGCAAGATCTCGGGCAGAACAGGAGAAACGGGGACTGCCGAGGAACCTCGGCGCACAGATCCTCGAGGTGTCCAGTTCGGCAGCAGCAGTCCCCTCTGCGATAAGGCTGCGCACTCATCAGGGTGACAGTTACCTGTTGCTCCCGTTTCTGTTTGCGCAGCTGAATTCCTTCCTCTTCTCTTCTCCGACGCATTTCCTCGGGATTCAGGGCTTTGTTCTTGTAGCTCTTCATTCGATAGTTATCCTTCCCGGGACTCGCCATGGTGTCTGCGAAGAGGAAAGGAATATCTGCCCCAGGTGCCTCGTCACCTCGTCCCTCTGCGCCGCCCCCCGCGTGCCCTCGCCGACAGGGAGGCCTGCGCGCACTCGGAGGGGCGCTGATCCGCACTCGGAACGCTGGAGCTCCGAGTCAGGCCGTGATCCTGACCGTAGTCCTTGTGACCGGTACGGCAGGGCGTTACGCAGTTCCCAGGCAGCACAGGAATCGGTT
>NW_010240941.1:1416-3252 GCF_000690775.1 Eurypyga helias | reverse complement strand
GGGGGGCTGCCCCCCCAGCAGACTTGACTGTGTCCCCCCCCAGCCTGTCCATCCCAGAGCAACCCACTACCCGTTTGGGGCTAATGAGCAGGCATGTTGCAACTCCCCGCCGTGCGTTCCTGCCCCTGCCCCTGCTCCTGCTTCTGCTCCTGCCTCGAGGCCTGTTTATGTGTTGTGGGAGCCTCCAAACCTGTTCCAGACATTCTGCAGCCCCGGAGCCCTCGGCCTGGCGTGGTGTGGGGTTCGTGCAAAGGCTCATTGCTATCAATTGCCTTTTTTTGTCTCTCCTGCAGGAAAGAACCTCTACACGAATGAATACGTAGCTATCAAATTGGTGAGTCCCTCCGGGGTCGGGCCATGTTCAGGCCACCTGGGAAGGAGATTGTTCCCCCCAGGTGGTTAGAGCAGGCCGAGCGGCGGGGGCTGGCCCAGGGGGTGGCGGGTGGTGGGTGCGCAGCGGGTCCTTGCTCGCTGCCAGGAACTGAGAGCAGGCGAAGCAACACGCGTCATTGCAGGTGGGGTGATCTGGGCCCGGGGAGTGGAGCTGGGTCTCCTCCAGGACCTCCCTGCGGCCTGTGCTGCGCTCAGCTTGCAGCAGAGCCCTCCAGGAGAGGGTGGTCCCCACTGGTACCTGCTCCCATTAATGTCTGCCCAGCACCCCGATCTCTGGGGAGGGGGCTGGATCTGGCTCCTGTATGGGCAGGTTTTCTATGTCCCCTGAGGCTTCATCTCCATTTTATACCAGTTGTTCTCCACCCCAAATGCGCTCAGTCCAGCTGCTGCCAGCATGCGAAGGAGGTGTCTGGCACCCAGACCTCCCTAACATCCTGCTCCCTACAACAGCCGTAACCTTTCTCCTTCTCTCCTCCAAGGAACCCATAAAATCCCGGGCCCCCCAGCTGCACCTGGAGTATCGGTTCTACAAACAGCTCGGCAATGCAGGTACGGGGCCGGCTGGGCTGGCGTGGGGAGCGGGCTGCCTGCCTGGCCCATGCTGGGAACGGGAGGTTTCCTGTGGATGGGACTGCGACTTCGCTCCCGCCGGGGTGACTCCTGCCCATCTGCTCGGCTGGGAGAGGCCGGTTTTACACAGAGCCACATCTAATCTTTGATCCCTTTTTATTTAGTTCTTTCCCCCCACCTCCCCCGCAGCAGTCAGGGATGCAGATGGAGCTGCCTCCTTCACCCTCCTGCCAAGAGCAGAGCAGGGCTGCCTGCAGCACAGGGGGAGGGAGGGCAGCCCAGAGACACATCCCCATCTTCCCCCTCCCATCCTGTCTCCAGCGATGGCACGGCCATGGCAGCATGGCTGTGTGCTGCTCAGCCCTGCAGCAACCCCTGGCAGCACCTCCTCTCCTCCCTCTCTTGCAGAAGGAATTCCTCAGGTTTACTACTTTGGCCCCTGCGGGAAGTACAACGCCATGGTGTTGGAGCTGCTAGGACCCAGCCTAGAAGATCTCTTTGATCTGTGCGACCGGACCTTCACGCTCAAGACTGTCCTGATGATCGCGATCCAGCTGGTGAGCACGGCAGCTCCGTCTCGCCCGCGGCTCCGTGCTGCTCGCCCCAGGCTGCCCGGGGGCAGCGGGGTGATGCAAGGCATGGCGGGCAGGCCGCACGGGGACCCTGCAGGGAAGGGAAGGGCTGAGCCGGTGCCAGGCGGGCTGTGGGAGACACGACCTGTGTCCTGTGGCACATCCCAGACCCCCTCCCTCCCATCTTGCCCTCGCCCTGACGCAGGAGGGCTCTCCCTCACCCCCACACAGCATGACCAAGCGTCCCAGCGTGTGTCCAAGATGCAGCCCCACCTTTCAACCCATGGGCTGAGGGGACGGG
>NW_010240941.1:0-1367 GCF_000690775.1 Eurypyga helias | reverse complement strand
GCTGCAGTCCGGTACAGCTCTGCCGCGGTGCTGACATCTCCTGCCCCCAGATCACGCGGATGGAGTACGTCCACACCAAAAGCCTCATCTACAGAGACGTCAAGCCAGAGAACTTCTTGGTGGGGCGGCCGGGCAGCAAGCGGCAGCACACCATCCACATCATCGATTTTGGCCTGGCCAAAGAGTATATTGACCCCGAGACCAAAAAACACATCCCCTACCGAGAGCACAAGAGCCTGACAGGGACAGCACGCTACATGAGCATCAACACCCACCTTGGGAAAGGTGCGTGTGCACCGTGCCCTGCCCCTCGCCGAAAGGGAGAGGGGAGGGGACTTGGGGTGCTGCAGGGGACAGGGAAGATGGCTGTAGCACCAACGTGCCGTGTCTCTTCTTTTCTCCATGCAGAACAAAGCCGCAGGGATGACCTGGAAGCATTAGGGCACATGTTTATGTACTTCCTCCGTGGGAGCCTTCCTTGGCAAGGCCTCAAGGTAGCTGCAGCTCCTGCTGTCCTTGGGCATGGCTGCCCATGGGTCTGGCATGGGCGGCATCGGGGCAGGGGCTTTGGCCCCCGGGAGTGTTGGAGGGCTGGCACACCACCCGGGGCTGTTGCTCTGTGTCAGTCCCTTGCTGTGCTGGGTGTCCCCCTCCCTGTGTCCCTGGCTTTGCGGGTATCCCAGCCGCTCTCACAGTGGCTGTCCTGGACCTCCTGGTTGTCCCGTGGTGGTTGTCCTCCAGAGCTGCCCTGGGTGAGGGGATTCCCTGAGATTACCTGGAAAAGGGGGACCAAAATCCGTTTTGTGGTGTGAGGGCACCCAGCACCTTCCCCTCTCCTGGGGACGTGCCCACTCTCATGCTGCCCTGCTCCTCCCTGCCAGGCTGACACGCTAAAGGAGAGGTATCAGAAGATCGGCGACACCAAAAGGGCCACTCCGGTGGAGGTGCTCTGTGAGAACTTCCCAGGTGAGGGCTCTGCATGGCCTGTCCCTGTCCCAGCCTGTCCCCAGAGCCCCAGGCCGGGCCTCTCTCCCCCTGCCCCAGCTGAGCCCGCTCTGTCCCCGCAGAGGAGATGGCCACGTCGGTACGGTGGGCTGTGGGTTTTCTTTGAGAAGCCAGACTACGACTACCTGCGGAAGCTCTTCACAGACCTGTTTGAGAGGAACGGTTACGTGTTCGACTATGAATACGACTGGGCAGGGAAACCGCTGGTGAGTGCTGAGGGAGCAGGCCCAGGCTGCTGGGCCGAGGGTACTGGGGGGCGGTGGGCAGCGTGGGGGAGGTCAGCACGGTCTGTGGCAGCAGCCGGGGAGGATGCAGGTCGGCACTCGTCCCCAGCGTGCCTCTCCGTGCCTGAGAGCTCAGCT
>NW_010240940.1:3919-4676 GCF_000690775.1 Eurypyga helias | reverse complement strand
ACCATTCTATGATTCTATGATCGTCCATCCCCCCTACTTGGGATGTGAAGGTGGCGGAAGCACGTGGGATTTGCGTGGGCTCTGGGTTTTTCCTCTGCTCACTGTGGTGTTCCAGCTCTTCCTAGTTCCCTTTTCGGCCTGGAGCTGCCAGCGCTGAGTTCCCATCAAGTGCAGCCCTGGGCTGGGATGCTCCCAGCAGGCACCAGTTGCAGCCTGGACCCCAGAAATCTCCAGGGAGGGGGTGACCCTTGAGCTCAGTAAGCCTCTGGTCAGGGAGCGCGTGGGTTTGGGGCTACCCTTGTGCCACGTGGGCTGCAGCCACGCGGTGGGTCCCTGGGCTGGGTCTGGGGTCTGCTCCGGCCACAAGGAATAACCTTGCCAAGAGGTGGTCAACCTCCCTAAAAAAGCATCCCGGGAAGGGGGAGAAAGCTTGCCACCGCTCTGCAGCATCTCCCGCTGCCCACGAGGCACGTGCCCACAGCCAGGGAGGGGAGCGGGACAGAAGGGCTTTATTTCAGCCCCCACCCCTCTGTGTCCCCCCGGGGATGAATGTTGCCCTTGTTCGACACCGGGCAGGCCCGGGCCCCCCCCGCACCGGCAGCCGAGATGACGGAAGACCCCCCCCAGGCGCTGCCAAAGTGCAAACCGAGGCCCGTCGCCAGCCTGGGGCTTTTGTCCACCACGATACACAAAACCACCCTGTCTTAAGCAGGAGAAGTTGCATCATTAATTACACAAACGAGGCCCTTGTACTTGG
>NW_010240940.1:2718-3885 GCF_000690775.1 Eurypyga helias | reverse complement strand
CCGGCGATGCTCCGGCCCGGAGCTGCACGGGACAACCCCTTTCCATTTGGATCAACATAGCTATTTATTGATGTAAAATTCCCCTTTTTCGGTGTGCCAGGCACATAAATACCCGTGGTTTGAGGTTTAAAATGCTGGGTGGGAACGGAGCTCGCTGCTCCCTGCCCTGCTGCGGGCTGGACATGACCAGGGGGTGGGTGTCTTGGAAGATGCCCCAGCCCCATCCATCTTCTCCCCATCAGCCAAGGAATTCTTTCAGAGTTTCTCCTTGCAGCCCTTCATTTGGACAATTTCCTCTTTTTTTTTAAATCCAAGAAGTCCGTTTCTCAACCAAAAGGAACATCCATCGCCCTCATCCCCAGCTGCTTGAGTCACAAAGCCCCCCCTTTTCCCCAAACTTGGGCTGGGAACGCACTCCTCCCCCCACACCTGGGACATGGGAGGGGACATCCCTGCGGTGATTGATGCCACCCCACAGGAGCTTGGGGGTGATGGGGCCACCTCCGCTTCCTGTCGCACCAGGGATGCAGCAGCTCCTGCTTGGATCTGCCTGAATTAAAAGCTTTTTGGGAATGGGGCGGGGCTTGAATGTCACCTGGGCGCAACCCAGCCAGGGCTGTCCCTTCCTGGGGGACCCAGGGGGGGTCTGAGTGCTCTCCTGCTTACGTGTGCCCTATGGAGAGCATGGAGAGCATGTCACCCTACGGAGAGGGCCCGTGGAGGACACCACTGCTCCACAGAGAGCACGTGGCCCCACGGGCAGCCCCCATCGCCCCATGGGGAGCCCCACGAGGCAAAACCTTCCTGTCAGCACGTGAGCCCTGGGTTTTATTATGCAGCTGTTGAAATTAAGGGAGGGTTTAAGGAAAGAAACGCCTCCAGCTGCTTCACCGGGAGTTACTTGAGGGTGTTGGAAGAAGGCATTTAAAAATACTTAATAACAACTGCTCCCCAAGTCTCCCTTCATAAACACGAGGCATCCACAGCGCTTCCAGCATCGCAGCTGGAACCATCCCAGCGCCAGCACCCACCCTGCAGCGTCCTCTGTGCTAAATCACCCCCCTGGATGGATGGATGGATCCAGGGAGAAAGGAGAAGGGCACCCAGGCTGGGATGAACAGCGGGGAGAGCTGCCAGCGCTGCCCCAGGTTCACGGCAGGAGCTGCG
>NW_010240940.1:2492-2702 GCF_000690775.1 Eurypyga helias | reverse complement strand
ACATCGTGCCCTCCGCCAGACTTCAGCCCCGGCAACTGCAAAACTGCGGCTTTTTTAATTTAATAACCTTAAAAAATATATAGACTTTGTGAGATCTCCCTGGAAACCCCCTCCCCAGGCTCCCCCCTCAGTCACACAAATCAGTGTCGTGGCGTTGCCTGACCCCACGGGATGAAGGGGACCTGCTCCTGCTCCTCTTCCTCCCCTTTC
>NW_010240940.1:830-2291 GCF_000690775.1 Eurypyga helias | reverse complement strand
GGACACCAACAAGACCATTTTGGGGATGAAAAACGGATTTTGGAAAGGCAGGAGATGCCAGCTATGACCATGTGGCTCCTCTAAATCCTTCATCCCATTTTCCACCGATGACGCACTGCGAGCCCCCCGGTCCTCCTCCCCATGACCAGGGCAGCCTTTACCCAACCCAGCTACCTCGCATCCTGGTCCGGAGAAGAATCCGAGGACGATGGAGCATCATCCCTCTTGTGA
Organism: Eurypyga helias; assembly: GCF_000690775.1. NCBI lineage: Eukaryota > Metazoa > Chordata > Aves > Eurypygiformes > Eurypygidae > Eurypyga > Eurypyga helias. Next base: position 2,060 of record NW_010240940.1, on the reverse strand, counting down.
TGCTTCTCCTTCTTCTTCTCCTTCTTGTGTTTCTTCTTTTTCTTCTTCTTTTTCTCCTTTTTGGATTTCTTGCCCCCCTCCGGGCTGCTGGGAAGAGACTGAGCAATGAGGAACCCTGCCCCCTGCATCCCGCCAGCTTCTCCGAAAGCTCATTCCCATCCCTCCACTCCATGTGGAACCCATCGCGTCCCTCCTGGGCCAGGGAAAAGCCCCCAGCGAAGAAAAACAGCTCTTCTGGGGGCAAAGCAGAGGTTTTGGGGGTAATTCATGCAGATGTAGAACAAGCCCGATGCCAAACAGAACCAGAGAAGCGTTTTGCCAAATATTCCTCCTCAAAAAAAGGCCGTTTCTGGTGGTTTCCCACCAAAAGGGTGGTCCCTGTCCTCACCGTTGTGTCTCCACCTTCTCCTCCTTCTCCTGCTTCTTCTTGGAGCTGGACATCTCGGGGCTGCTGGAGACTTTCTGGTGCTGGGGTTGGAAGAGGGAAAACCACAGAGTGAGTCTGTGAGCCTGTAGCTTCAAATTACAAGGAAAGGGGATTTTCTCCCCTCAAAAATTAAATTTTATTTGGAAAAAAAAGTTAAATTTGGGAAAAAAAAAAACAAAACACGTTTTTAAACGAAAACCCCCCAGATTAACCTGACACGGGGAGCTGGTGTGGGTCTGTCCGCTACAACCACCAACTTTGTTTTGTCAAACACCCCGAGTGGGGCAGCGCTTTTGCCTGTTTCTGTCCTTTTTTTAAGCCTATGGCGTGCCCTACCATGAAGACGGAGAGCCCCATCTTGGCCACCTCCTTATCCTCCTTGGAGAGCATCACCCGGCCGGCGCTGCCGCTGGGGAAGAGATGTTGCCAGGGTTCAGTCACAAAATTAAAATACCGACAGGAAAAATCCAACATGAAAATGACTAAAAAAAATTTTTAAAAAGTATTTAATTGCCCTGAAACGGGGCGTTTCCATACCTGGAACTGCCCAAGCCCACCACTCGATCCACGTCCTTCTCCGTGCCGTCCCGCTTGCACACCTCGGCCAGGTCCTGGGGATGGGGAGAGCACCCTGTGTGTACCCCCACCCGCACTGAAATAGAGCCCCGGGGGGGGACACACATCCACATCCATTCAGGGTGATGCTGGGGGGCGCGTGGTGCCCCCCCTTACCTCCTTGCTGAGGCCGGTGGGCTGCCTCTTGATGTTCTTGTAGCCCCTGGGAAGTCAAAACCAAGGGATGC
>NW_010240940.1:0-249 GCF_000690775.1 Eurypyga helias | reverse complement strand
CCCGGTTTTTGTGGGGGGGAGGTGTAGACTCACGGGGCTGCCATCATGGCCTCCTGCTCAGCCAGCCGGACCGCCGCCAGCTCTTCCTCGCGGGACAACGGGGGGGCCGTCTCCTTCTTGCCCTTGGCGTACCAGGTCAGGTCCTTCCCCTTCTGCCACCGGCCCACGGGTGCCATCAGGGAGTTCCCTGCAGGCAAGAAGACCCCCCCCCAAAGCGTCATCACACCCAAACCCCTCCATTCTCACCCC
>NW_010240939.1:6697-11109 GCF_000690775.1 Eurypyga helias | reverse complement strand
TGGGCTGCCCATCCTGCGGTGCCTCGGTGGGCAAGGGGCAGGTATCATCCGGCCCCGCAGACGCCGTGGCTCCAGCATGCAGATGGGGTTTAGCCTGGGAGAGCCTTTCAGCTGGCAGGGATAGGGGGCTCCAGGGATCTCCAGAGGCTGGAGGAGGGAGAATGGTCCTCGGTCCTTGACTTTATGGCCACTGATGCGTGGGGTCCCTGTGCCCTAATCTGTCCTTGGGAAAACAGAGGCTGCTGACTCCCTGGAGAGCAGGTGGCAGCCCTGGAAGGGCTCTACTCCCAGTTTAGGGCTCTCCTTGGGCTGGGAGCTGAACTTGTCGCATCCGTCCCCTGGGATACAGAGGTGAGACCCTGTCCCAGAGAACCCCTGGGTCCCCACCTTGGGTGGGTCTGGGCTTCGGCTGCGCTCGGTGAGGCTCTGGGATGCCGAGCGGGAAAGTGTGGATGGCTCTGGGGCATCTTGTCGTCGGTGGTGGGGGCAGTCCGATTAAAGTCAGGGTGCATCTTTAAGCCAGTTCAAAGCCTGGCTTTGGTGTACTTAGCCCCTCAATCCTGCTCTGTTTCACGGGGAGAGCATTAGCAGGAGAGCCAGGGTATTAGTCCAAGGAGTCTGACCCGATCTGGGGTTACAGCTCTGCGTCCCTGGGCTGGCTGATGGGGCACCAGGGTGCTGCACCCACCTCAGGGACAGTGAGGGTCTGGGGGAGCACGGCTGTGGCGAGGCACCCTCCTCCCTCCTACACAGACCCAGCCACACCCTGGAAGCACCACCCCTGCCCGGGAAGGGGCTGCCCAGACCTGCCATGCACCGATAACAGGTGTTGCTTTCCCAAAAATGTGTGTTAATCCTGTCTCCCAGACTCCGGGGATGCAGGATGTGCTGTTAGTACTGAAGATGTGGGAGTGCCTGGAAGGTAGAGCAGCTCCTGCCCATCACCTGCCTGGGCCACAGCCAGGGTCACCTGGGTAGCACTACTCCCCCCTCCTGCCCCATTCATGGCTCCCAGTAGTGGCTACGGGGCTGGGAATATTCCTATGAGCTGCCTGCCTGCAGCTCCTTCACTGGGTCTCCTGGGAAGAGGTGGAGGTGTGGGGTGCTTGTGAGCACTGCAGGGGGAGGTGGATGGCTCATGCTGTCCCTCGGTGTTGCCACTGTCCCTTTCTATCTGGCCTGAATACTGATTTTAATTGCACACTGGAGTAGCAGAATTGCTCCCAGCCTCCACTTTCTGTCCTCCTGCCTACCCTCCCCAGAGTGCTCCTTGGCTTGGGTGCCCGAGGAAGCGTTTCTGGGTGAGGAGTATTGCACTGGTCTTCCCGCTGGCTCCAAAAGAGCCCTGGAGGGGCCACGACCTCCTCTCTGCTGCTCCCCAGGGCACTGCTTTTCCACGTGCGCCGGTGCAAGGCTGGGTGAAAAATGACACTGCCAGCTTGAAAGTGAGACCGGAGGAGTGATTAAGAGCACACGCACGTGCAGCATGTCTGGGTGATGGTGGGTGCGTGGACGTGATGCGGTGGGCGACGGGTTGCGGTACGTGTGCCGCAGTGTGGATGGGCACGGCGGGAGATGCTCCCGGGCAGTGCGGCAGTGTGCTGGGAGCCCTTGGGCTGAGGGTGCTCCGGCATCAGGCAGCATTACCCCACGTACAAGCTGCAGCATGGGAGCTGTAGTGAGGAAGGGGCGACTACGGCCCCTCGCTCCCACTGCGGCAGAGCATCCCTGGGTGGGCAGTTGATTCTGGCATTAAAGTCTCCGGGAGCTTGAGCCCTGTCTCCCCGCTCACCCGCCTGCTCCCCGTCTTGCTGCGAGTTGTGCAGCAAACACAGGCCAGGCCGCTCAGATGGATATCAACTTTGAAGTGTGGATTTCAAACGCTCCCTCTGCCCTCATCCCCTCCCATCCTGATGGGAGGCGCAGAGAGCGGCAGGAGCACCGGGCACTCCGTTCAAAGCCCGGCACTGCGGTTCCCGCTTGCAAGCCGAGTTTGCAGGCGATTACCCGATGGGGTTCCCTGCCTTTGCTCCCAGCCTTTTCCCTTGCTAACCGTCTGCTTTTAGGGGAAGAGCCTGGCACCAGGGCAGGTACAAGCTGCAGCGGGCTGGGTTCCTGCCTGCAGGCTAGGGTGGGGGATGCTGCAACCCTCCCGTGCCCTATCCCGTGGTCCCCACGGCTCCATCTCAGGGTTGAACTGAGCTCACGCCCCTGGCTTTGAGGACCAAGGCACAGCAGCTTTCTGCGCAGGGGGCAAAGCAAGGCAGCCGTGCTTTGGCCTCATCCAGATCTGACACGAGGACCAGACCCAACCCAAGTCCTTTGCTCTCCACCTGCTTTCTGGCTAGAGGGTTGCAACAGGGATGGCTCGTCCCACACTGGATCCCAGGGAGCTGCGGGATGCTCGGGGTGCTCAGCCGGAGCTGGGGCTGTGTGTGCGTAGGGAGGATCCAACCCCTTCCCCGAGCGAGGCAGAGGCGAGACGGTGCGTGTGAACTCGACTTCACAAGACATCAAATGCGCTGCAGTCGGGTGGAAATTGGCTCTCGGAGCTCCTTTCTTCTGGCACCGAGCAGCTCCCCACTCCTGCTCCCCCCTCGGCTGGTGGATGGGTTGATAATACGAGGAAGCGCCTGCTCCCCTTCAAGCTGCGGTGCCTGGGATCTCATCTCCAGGCTCGCCGACAATTTGCATTAATGTTTACTTAACTAACTGGGAGCCCTCTTACATCCCAACTGCCTTTGCTGAGGGGGCTCACACGGCTCGTGGGGGCGGCGGGACCGGCAGAGGCGTTTCTGGGCTGCCTCCTTTGTGCTCTGGGAATCACCAACCCTCATCAAAAAAGCCCTCTTTGCCAGAAGAATGGGCCCTTCTCCCAATTTACTTGAGAAGATGTCCCAGATTTCTGCCCAGCCAGGGCCCTGCACTGTTCCAGGGCAGGATTTCAGTGGGGGAGACAGCTAATTTGCAATATTTTACATATATAATATGTTGTCAGAAATCCTTTTAAATCCCTATAATATTTAATTAGGAGGCAGCTTTTGGCGTATTAGGCAGAAACAGGACTGCCTAATTAGTTATTGGCAATTTCAAACCTGTGAAGGTAATTAAGTGAAGCAAAAGCTGGAGGCAAGCTCCCATGCACACATCCACCCCATTTTGGAGCTGCTCTGGGATGCAGTAGGGTCGATGCCGGTTGTCTGGCCTTGAAGCGGCGTGTACCCAACCAGGGCTGCTGCCAGCCTTTCCCCCTCCATGGGGTGAAGGACAGCTGTTCGCCGTGGCAGGGATCGTGCCCAGCCTGTGGTCCCGGCTGGAGCAGGACATCTCCCACCGTGGTCAGGTCTCCAGCTACTTCCCACAGGGCTCTGACCCCTTCTTGGGCCCGTGACATGCTTGTCTCCCAAACCTGGTATTTTTAATCTCGAAACTGAGCTGGGATCTGACAAAATATGAATCATCCAAGAGAAGTAAGAGCAGGCCGAGTCCCTGGCAGACTGGGGTGTATTTTTAGCCCACACGTGTTGGAATTTGTTTCTTAGGGGAGAAAAAAGGAGGTTTTCAGATTTGAGCGCCTAGCCCTGGCCACGCTGGGAGCCCTGCTACCGGCTCTGCATTGGTTCCCCTCCCTGGAAAATAAAAGGAAGGATGAGGGTCAGGCTGTGCTTCACCGCCCCTGCTCACCTCTCCCACGCAGGGGACTGCGCTGGGGGTCTGAGCCCTGCCCTGTGCCCACTGCTGGGACCTCGGCGGTGTGGGCATGGGCACATGCATGTGACAAGGGGTCGGCTGCTCGCCCTTCTGCTGGCCCAGGCTGGCAACCGTGGCTCAGGGTCGCAACACCTGATTGCGGCCGGAGCGCTACTAGGGGCATGGGTGTCTCTGGGGGCACCAGCACCCAAAGTTGCACCTGTAGCCCTGTCGTGCTGCCACGTCCTTGGGCACATGCCAGCGACGGATGGCACGTATCCCTCCCCAGGCTGCCCTGAGGTGGTTCCTGCTGCATCCCATGGCAGAGTCCCAGCCTGTGCTGCCCCCGCTGTGAGATGGGGCTCTCCAGCCACCCGCCTCCCTCCGAGGGGACTGCTATCTGCCTGGTCGCACCGTCACAGGTCTCTGTGGGGTTTGCAGCCAGGACCCCACTGTACGGGAAATTTCATCCCCCCTTTTAATCTTGGCGGTTGCCTGAGGTGGTTCCTGCTGCATCCCATGGCAGAGTCCCAGCCTGTGCTGCCCCCGCTGTGAGATGGGGCTCTCCAGCCACCCGCCTCCCTCCGAGGGGACTGCTATCTGCCTGGTCGCACCGTCACAGGTCTCTGTGGGGTTTGCAGCCAGGACCCCACTGTACGGGAAATTTCATCCCCCCTTTTAATCTTGGCGGTTGGAAGCTGGGGAGCTGATAGGGGTGTAAA
>NW_010240939.1:0-6595 GCF_000690775.1 Eurypyga helias | reverse complement strand
AGCACGAGCCGAGCGGTGCTGGGCCACCCAAGCAGCCGCGCTGGAGGCAGGATGCAATGTTGGCAGATCCAGGTAACAGCCCCGGCTATTCAGGCGCGTCCGCAGGGCAGGGTCAGCCCAGGGTCAGCTCTTGGGGTCACGGAGGTGGTGTCCCCACCTGGAGGGAGATGCGCTCGGAGCAGAGATGGGAGTTGTTGACCTCCAAGATCATTAACCTCGGGGCAGTTTGCAAAGGGACGTGGGGCTGCTCCATCGCTGGAGCTTTAATGTGGAGGGTGAAGGACTGTGCGAGACCCCCAGGCGCCCACAGGCTTGGGGACGGGGATCCCCAGTCTGTGCCTTGCAATCAGGTGCTGCTGCCGGGCTCGCTGCTCCTCTGGGGATCCATGCGTACATGGATCAGGGAGAGGCAGGAGGAGCACCCAGATGCGCCTCCAGCGACTCATTTCTGCCTCCTCAAACCAAGGGGGAGCGGTTGATCCCCAGGACAGGCGAGGTCCGTGGGTGGCAGTGTTTTATGGCCGCAGGGGCTGCAGCTGTACGGACTGCCCGCAGACAGAGGCTTCCTGGGACTCACGGCGTGGTTCTGTGTCCGGGGCTCTTCAAATTGCTGCTCCGTGAAGGGAAGCCCCGTGGGCTGGGGCGCAGCTCCGTGTCCCCTGTGGCATGGCCACGACTGGGTGCTGTTCTCCCAAGCCCTCTCAGGAGCAGCGTTACTGGGGCAAGGGCAGCTCCAGCGTGGGCCCAGCCTTGGGACAAGGCTTTGCTGCCCTGCTAGCAGTTTCTATCCTGGCTTGGATGCGTGCCACACGGGATGGAGTCTCTTCAGCTGCCTGTTGGGGTTTCCCTGCTGTTCACCCCTGCGCTCGGTTCCCGCGCTCAGGTGCACTCACAGCCTCACACTCACACCGCCCTATTTCCCACCCTCTTTTCCTGCCAGATCCTTCTCCTATCAGGGCCGCTTCCTCCCACCCCTGTGCAAAATCACATCTCCTTTTCCAGCTGCTGGGCTGGATTTGACATGTCCCACTGGCTCCATCCTGGCTGCCAATAGGGGCTGATGCTTTTCACCCCGCGGTGCGTCTCCCATCTTGCATCCCACCGCCGGCTCTGTGGTCACTCCTAGGTGCTTTCGGGAAGCCAGGGTATGCAATGCATCTGCTGCTGGGATGAGTTTTGCCTGTCTTAGTGCTAGGGCTGAGCGGGAGGAGCCTGAGGACCCTTGGTCATGCCAGGGCATCTCCAGCTGGGCCTTGCAAGGTTCAGAGCACCCTCCAGGCCAGGGAGGGTTTGCTTTAGCCCTTCCCAAAGCTGGGGCTAGGGTTTAGAGTTGCCATCCCAGGACCTGCAAAGCTGAGGAGCAGTGTCGCAGATCCGCAGCATCACTCCTCGGCTCACCAGCCTGCGCCAGATCTGGGACAGGCGGGATGCAATTCTCAGCTTGGCTCAGCCTCATTCGCACCTCGGAGGAATCCAGGAGGGCAGGCAGGGCTGGCTTCACACTTATTACCAATTAAAAGCCTCAGAGCCTGGGAGTCAATTAGCTCTGAGCTCAGCAGTGCTGCAAACCTAGGGGATGAGCCTGCTAACGAGAGCTACAGCCAGCTCCCCACAGGGCTCCGAGCTGGCTTGCCAGAAGAGCTATTTGGTTTTTCATTTACACCTTGGATGAGTGTTGCTGCATGGAGTTTGAGGTGCCTTCTTGGACACGAGCTGCCGGGCAGGGAGCACATGCTGCATGCTGGAGGGTGCAGGGCTCTCCGAGGCACAGGGCTGGAGCCTGGCACCTCTCCCAGCACGGCACAGCACTGTCACCCAGCTGAACCCTCCGCCCGTGGGGTCGTGGTGGCGTGAGGGGGGATCGACCTTGTCCTGACCATTATGGGGCTTCACAGGAGGGCTTTGCTGTGTCACATTGCTGTCTGCCAGAGGTAGAGCCCTGTATGATCCAGCAAATACCCCCCGCAGCTGCCTCTGCCCCAAGCCGTGGAGCTGCTGGGCTGCGGTACCCTGATTCGCCGGGCACCCCAGGATGTGCTGGGTGCGTGAGCACTGGGATGCTGCTGTGCCATGGGCAGTGGTTTCCCCCTGCCACAGGAGACAGCGAGGTGGTGAGCTGAGGGTGGGTTCGGGGAGAGGCTGGCAGGGCCATGCAGCCCCCAGGAAAGGGATGGCTCTGTGCCTTCGGTTTGCAGCACATCAGGAATGTGCTGGAAACGAGCCGGGCAATGCGAATGTGAAGCAGATAGGTGCACAGGCTGGAAGGTAGCGTGGGAGCTGGAAAGAAAACATGCTTTGATGGAGGGTTTCGCAGGGATTTCCCGAGCGCAAGACAGAAGCAAAAACATGAAAGGAGGGAGGAGAAGCACGCTGAACACCAGGGCGGAGGAGAGCTGGAGGTGGTGAGAAGCAGTGATGGGGAGAAGCAGGAGGCCATGCAGCACTGGGGCCACCAGCTGGGTGCCTTGGCTGCTGGTGGCAGTGGGACACACAGGCTGTGGGCTGGGTAGATGCAGGTTTAACACCCGGTGTCCAGACAGAGACTTGCTGGAGGGGACAAGCCCTCATTCAGCCATCTGGGATCAAGGGAGAGGTGTCAGCCTCGCAGCAGGTCCTTTTGCAGACAGAGGCAGGTTGGCTGCTCCCAGGTGGGTGCTGGAGGGCACCCCTTGCCCACCCTGGCCTCTGCCAGACCACAGGGCACCGGGCACAGTGGGTGCTGTGGCTCCCTCGAGGCACTTAGGGATGCTGGGGAGCTGGTGGTGATGGCTCTCCTTCCTGCAGATAACGAGGTTGCGGGAACAAAGGGACAGTGTGGGGAGGGGGTGGTGACAGGCACACAGGGTTTGCAGCTTGTTATTCCACTTGTGTTTCCATTAAAGCTGCTGCTTTTAACTTGTTTCAGCCTCTGAAGAGGCTCCAGGGTGGGTGGCAGATGCTTTATTCCTCCTCCTTCCCACCCTCCCCTCTTTTCCTTGGCCAGTTTCCCTTGTTCCCACAGGATTCCCCTTCTCGTGGAGTCCCACGGCTCTGGCTTTGCAGCACAGCCCACGCAGGAGCGGCTCCTTGCCGGAGCTGGACCGTAGCCACCACACGGGTGCTGCCCTGTGCAGAACCGCTCGGCAGAACCTGGCTCGCGCCAGTGCCTTCCCCATGCAGATCATCCCACTCGTGATGACACTGCGTGTCCCCAACTCCCTCCGCGCCCAAACACGGGGATGCTGGTGTCACCTGCGGCGTGCGCACCCTCGCGTCTCGGCATCCTCGGGGCACCCCCTCGAGGAACGCAGGCACTGTGGCAGCACTGACGGTGATCCCGGCTGGCGTCAGGCACTGGTGCCCCGGTAAGGACAGTGGCCGGGGTCATGGCACGGGTCAGCAGCATCCCTTTGAAGCTGCTGAGATTTATGCACACCCTGAAGTGTTGTACTAAATCAGCATCACCACGCTGGCGCTGAGACTCTCCTCGCTAACTGTTGCCATGAGCATATGTTGCATTTTACACATCCTCTGCTCGGCTGTCCAAGCAAAAAACCTCTCCAGCTTTAATGTTTTGGGAGGCATCTGCATCTCCTGGGAGGGAAGGGGCCAGGGCTGGAGCCTGGGGTCAACACAGCACTTTGGGAAGCCTTTCCTGGCAGGGAAGAGGCATGCAGCATTGCTCCCTGCTCTGGCAGCATCCACCTTTACTCTTTGCTGTGTGTAGTGTGGTGGACAGGCAGAATTGGTAGATTGGGCTCATGTTGCTGAAGTCTGTGGTTTGAGAGGCTCACAACATTGTGATGTCTAGTAGTGTGTTGCCTTGCTCCAGCAAAGATTGTTTTGTCCTTCTATACCTAAGCCTGATCCATCGCTTTCGCTGATGCTGAGATAACAAGAAATATTACTGCAAAAACCCTCAGGTGGGGATGGGGGCAGCTTTCCTAAGGGAAGTGATTATATTTTTGCTGCTTGGACATTGGTGGATGTGACCTGGTGTGTCATCCTGCACACCAAGAAGTGCTGAGGACCCTGGTCCCTTCAGGAGGACCATCCCACGGTCCCGAATCACATCACCCCCACCACGGAGGGCTGGACATCGCGAGTACGTAGCCCTTGTACAGGGGAGGGGACCCCTAGGGCCAGGCAGCCTGTGCGACCCAGAGCATGGGGATCCTGCACCTCGCAGATGGGGACATGACCCCTGCTTTCCAGCTGGGCTGGAGTAGAGGCAAGCATGGAAGAGGCCAAACTCCCCATGTCACCCAGGAGCAACGAGCCCTGCACAAGGCAGGAGAGACCAGCAGTGGCTTTCAGGCTGCTGTGGTGGCTGGAAGGATGCCTGAACCTCCTCATCTTTAGGGCCCGTGTAGGGCCAGCTCCCTGCCTTTGCACAGTGCTTCACTGTGCCACAGAGATGTCTCCTGCACTGAACACAGGCTGCTGCCACCGTCCTTGTTCCCTCTGGCTGTACCATCCCTGTGCACCCTCTCCCCAGAATCCATCAAGGCTGTCTGGGGCAGGAGGCAGTTTCTGTGGCTGCAGGTTGCAGCCTCCCCCAGCACGCTGCGGGCTGCCGCACCCGGAGCCAGGAGGATAATGAGATCTTAATAGTCCAATTATATCCCATCGATTTACTCAGCACGTAATTGTTGGCGGCTGGGCTGGCTGATGAAGCGCTCGCTCCGGCTGCCAGCGGGGAGGGCTGTGCCGCGCCGCCCAGCCTGGGATGCTCCTCGCAGCAACCAGCTGGTTCCTCTTGAACCACCGCAGGAGCAGCATCCCCCAACGGGCTGTGTGTCCCCCCTCCAGGAGGGGCAAGGCCGAGAGTGACAGGCAGAGACTGGAGCGGGGACCCTGGCACCCTGCCCTGGCTGGGCGGGGGGTGCCGGCATCAGGCTGACCCTGGGTTGACATCCCTCCCCACTGCTCTGGGGAGCAGAAGGGTCACGCATCTCCACCTCCCGCTAAAACAGGCTGACAGGAGAAGTGGCTCCTGCGGGGTGACTGTCCCTGCGGCTGAGCCATCGGCCGTGCCTGGCAGCCTGCACCGGGCAGGGTGGTGGCTACCAGAGGTGTGCCCAGCTGGTCTCGGGGCACCAGAAGCCAGCTCCTGAGCAGCCCCCCGCAGGTGTTCCTCTCCCCAGCATGGCACCGCAGGTGCATCTCTGTGTTTTCTTCTATTCGCTTGCCTTTTGAGCCGGTTGTGGCTGAGATTCCCGCAAGTAACACTGCCTCATTTGGAGGAGTCACTCTTAGCTGTGTTTTTAAGCCTGCCTGCATGATTAGCTAGTCATCTCTTTTTCTGTTGGTGTGAAAAACAGCAAATAATGTTCCCTTTCCCCCTCGCTGTGCTGCATTGGACCCTGTCCCATCCCTTCCCATTTCCCTTTCAGGCCCCTGCCAAGATGCCATTTCCAGGACACCACAGTCCCTTTCCTGAGTGGCAGGGGCTCACGCTGAGCCCACCATGCTGCACCTTGGCTTGTTTGCACCCATGCATCATGCGCTGCCATCCCACCTTGTCCTGTGCAAACATCATCAGCCCCGGGCGCCGGGGTCGCAGCGGGTAGCGGGCAGCAGCAGGTAGCACACGGGCTCCCTGTGACCTTGGGGATGTAGGAGTGCAGAGGGTGGGAAGTCTGTCTCGTCCCCCCTCGCCCAGAGTGGAGCAGTGTGGGCAGCTGGGCCAGCGGAGCCCATTAAAAATCAGTCTGACGTAATGCTGGGGCACACTGCGGGAGCCTGAACCCGCGATGGAGCTGCAGGATCCTGCTCACGCCGGTGCTGAGGACCCGGGCAGGTGACAGCATGGACAAAACCCTGCCTTGTTACCACGGCACTCTGCTAACGCAGCAGCGAGGCAGCTGCCCCCAGCCTCCAGCAAGCAACTCCCCTCTGGGACACCCCTCCTCGGGCGCTGGGTCCTTGGGGACTTGTGTCCGTCACCTCAAGTGGATGGTGTGGCTGGGACACGTGGGTGACACTTGTCTCCCCCAACGCGGGGCTGCAGGTGCTTGCAGCTGCTCTTACCCCGCAGTGGGAAACAGGAGTGCAAACCCCCTGGAGGGACCCTGGGCTGTCAGCCGCTAATGCAAGTGCTGATTAGTCTATCGAGCGCTGATTAGTCTATCGATCTGGTGTAATGCAGGAGCATTTCTGTCCCTTCGAGCTTGCCCTGGTCACCTGGCAGGCGGTGGCATGAACAGCCGTGATGGCGAGGCAGCCCTGGCTCTGGCTGTCACTCTGCCCTGGGCAGGCTGGGACAAACAGCATGTGTGGGGTGACCCGAGGGGCACCGGGCTGTTTCGTAGCTGCTGGTGCCGTGCTCCTCGCTGGTTAATCTCTGTCAAACCCTTTGGCTTGGGGAAGTGCCAGCTGCACCCGGGCACAGCCTCCTCCTGCACAGCACCAGCAAGGCGAGGCTGGGATCTAGGGAGCATCTATCCCAGCCCGAAACGTGGGTGCTGCCCAGAGCTGCGAGGGCGAGCGCCTGGCTGGTGGGGAGGGACATCGTCACCGTGGGAGCAGCAGCCTGGCAGCAGGTGATGGGTGAACGGCCTTAAGTCTGCCCTGGTGAGCAGGAGCAGATCCGGGAGACCACCAAACCTAAGAC
>NW_010240938.1:0-10173 GCF_000690775.1 Eurypyga helias | reverse complement strand
ATGGCATCCCTTCCCTCCAGCGTCATGTTATGGTAAATGAGAAAAATGGAAGGTGAGTTAGGATCATCTGTACATAGGTAGGATATTAAGGGGAGGGCAGTGATGAATTTGTCATACTACGATCTCATACTGTGGCAGCTGTCAGTCTAGCTTAATGTCCTATTTTTATTGGTTATGTTTTGTTCTGTGTTTTTTTTCTTTGTAACTATCACGCACACTGTGCTGTGTAAATTGGATATCTTTGGAATCCAAGCAAGTAATAAAAGTTCTTATTTTTCAACAAAACTTCACGTTTTACAGCAACTTTACAGTTGAGGGAAGAACGTAGTGACATGCAGGACTGGGAACAATCGGTGAAGGACAGAACTGGGAATACTTTACAGTAGTAACACTGCTAAATATTTATATTGTGGAAGGCCAGCCAGATTCTTCATTAACGTAATTAGATGTATTTCAAGTAGCCTGGATCATCTGTGTAGCATTTCATATTTTTTGGAGATCTTTACAAGCAACGAATACTCAAATTTTGCCATTAGCTAAGCAATACTTCTCTCATTTGCAGGAGAAACAACGACAAAAACCTAGAGCCTGATGTTACTACACTGGTGTAATTGGGAATAATATGTTTATGATCATCTGCTTATGTAATGGAGTAGGGAATGTAATCTAGAGAAATTGTGTGTTAGATGGGGCTTCTTCAGCTCAAGCTGATTTTAATTTTATGAGGTGTAGTTGTAGATGACATTGGGAGAAATACCAAAAGCACTTGTAACTGCCTCTGCATTACAGTTCTTCCTTATTTCCTTCTTGTTTTGGAGGATGAGTGTAGTAGTTGCAATTCAAGTTACTTGATTGGATCTGGGGTGGGTAGTATTAGCCAGGCAGCTCTTCTTGCTTCCTGTGGACAGGAGACCTAACAGTGACAGGGACTGTAAAAAAGTGTCAGCTGTCAGACTCAGCTTTGAATAAATGAGAAACATATGTTTCCAGTGTCCACTGCAAGTACTGCTTTGTGACAGTTAAGCTTATTGCTGCGTGTTTGTACCAAAACACAGTACCCCTCCTCTACGAAACCAATTGTACAGACCTTTTTTTCTTTTTTTTCCAGAAATGAAGACTATAAAACGTTGGTGGTTTCTTCCAATAAAGGATAATAGTCTTTTTAAGTTGTTCTGATTGATATTCATACTGGGAATCTGCTAATCCTTCTTGTTCCCAATTTTTTTATTCACTTGTCAACTTGAATAACTGATTTTTTGGCAAGGAGCAACTAAATACAACACTATATTTAATTTCCTCCTTTCACATTGACCCACGGGTTCACAGTACACAACACCCTCAGGTTGCATTGCAAATGCACCAAGAAGGCAGCCGGGCTCTGGAGTTCACCGTCTCATTAAAGAAAGTGACAAAAGTTTTTATGTTTTTGACCCAAGTTGTTAATTGACAGAAAGTCTTTACTGAGAGATGCTTTTCATTTCTGGAAACACTGTTGTTTTGGTACTCGCTGTGAGCATCCTCTTTAACATGGAAAAACATCAAAAGATTCTGCCCTTTAAGGGAGCAGTGGTTTTGATTTGACTACTGTAGCAATACGAGTTTTGGGTGAAATACACTTGTATCTTGGAGGCATATATTTGAATTGGTTTGGTTTACACAAGGAAAGGAGGTTTCTGATGTCCTAAATATTTTGGGTGTTTTTTAATGCCTGGCTTCTGACTTCCATCCATAATGCAGACCAGTTAGCCTTTCCAGAGGATCAATCTTTTCCTGTTTCGTTTTTAGTCTTACTTTCTGTGAAGGATCCATCTGAGGCCAATATGGAAAGACTTTGCCCTGTTCTTCCGGAAGAGACTTCTTCACAAGGGTCCACACACAGTCCAAGAGAAATCAATAAAACCATAGAAACGGAATTAACTTTACCCGATGAAAATGTAACTCAAATAGAAAATATACTTGATCTCTGGAGTGGAAGTCTTAAGGTATTTATTTTGTATGGAATCCTTAAAAATCATGTACAGGTGCCAGTGTGGTGTAGAAGAAGCGAGCTCAGGAAAAGTTGCAGTGTGATTGCACTGGGAAATGGTGGTTTTGTTATTGGTGGTTGTTGCATATTCATAAAAACAGGAGGATATCTTGTTTCAAGAACTTTGGAATAACTTTCTCCATTAGTTCAGTTGTTATCATTCAATAGTTCATTATGTCTGATAATATTTATAGACATAAACAGCCTGTTTAATGAAGGCATCACTGTAAATATTCATGTCCCCTTAATTGCTAAGTGTTTTAGGATGAAAAGATTGGGGAGGAGGGAATAATTTTACTAATTGCACTCCTGTCATCCATTCAACTTTTCAGGCAAATGTTCTGACTGAATTGAGAAAATGGAAGCTTAGTTTGGTCGAACATTACAGGCTTCAAATGAGACAAGAAAAAGACAAATACGCTGCACATGTGAGACAACTGAGCAATGAGATGGAAAACCTGAAGGAGCTGCTACGTACATATGAAATCTCTGTTGGCAGAAAAGATGAGGTGGTAGTAGTTCAATTTCGTAATTAATAGGTCCTCTCTTTTTAAAAATATCCACACAGAATTTTGGGTCCATCTCTTTGAATAACAAAATTCTCCTTGCAGCAAGTAACACAGAGAAAGTAAATAATATATTTACACTGTACAGTAGAAAAAAAATCATTGTTGCTAATAATGTTGTCCATACTAGAAATATAAATTCAACATATTGCATATACACATTTTGCACTGTTTGCTTCTTAAACGTGGGGTCTGTCCTTGTTCCTTGTTTGTTTCATGAAGGTCCACTGGCTTAGATGAATCTGTTAGTTAGCTCTTACACTTTTAAAGCCTTTAATTTTTCAATTATTGGATTGGTTTTCTTGCATTTTAAATGAGCATCAGTCTGCTAAATGTAGAATCCTCTATTTTAGGATTCTTGGGAATTGTACAAATTCTTAGGTTGGTACATTTCAGGTCTCTGAGTTAGGCTTTTCTGCTGTCAATAATATCAACAAGTTCATAATCAACTGGAATTGTGGAAATGGATATAAAATTTTGGCAGCCCTGCAATCACTTAACATAATTGGATTCTCTCGTTGCTATCCTGAATTTTTAACATTCTACTTGAGAACATTTAATGAGTTTGGGTTTTTAATTCCTATTCACTTTTGTTTTAAAGGTGCTCATTGAGGGAGTTAAAATATGGAGGAAGGTGATGTTCTGTGTCCGTTTGGGAAACAGTTCAATCTTACAGACCAAGCATATATAAATGTTGTAAGATTACAACAAAACAATTAGCATAACGTTACTTAACTAGTATTTATGTGCAGAACCACAGCTATTTGAGTGTTTACCATTCAAACATATCTAATTCTGTTGGGTATCATTCTATGTCACTCATGTTCAGTGCACTGTAATGCTCAGTGCTGTCTGAAAGTAGTAATTTTTTCTCTCTTACCAAAGAATTATTTCTTCAGCCAATTTTATAGTTCTGTTTCCCCAAAAAAAATGGTTTAGATGGAAAATTATTTGACTTAACATATAGGTGGTAGTGCTTCCATGTATCACACCAAACTCATCAAAACTGCTGGATTCTGACATGGGCGTAGCCCAAAGCCAATCAGTCTCAAAAATACTATGAATACCAGAGATTCTTCTTTTCACGCTGGAAATCTCACAGATGTTTTTTAATGGCAAAAATATACTAATTAACAAACATGGGTGTAGGCTAAGACTTCTAGTATGTATTGACAGGTAAGCAGGACCTAAAGCTGATGTTTTCGTGTATTACAAAAAAAATATTGATTTCCATTGATTTATATTTTCTTACTGATTTTTTGACAATTTATGTACATTTACTTGTGATTTTATATAAATTCATTGCTATTTATATAGCTGGGACTATTCAGTTATTCTGAAACTGTGGGAAGTTAGAATTAGTCACATATAAGCAGAGAGAAGTAGCTTGTACTAGATATATTAAAATACAGTATTATCAAGAACTTGTTCTTAAAAACACAGATCGATTAGGTTTAAATTGCTTTAAATGTATCAAATTAACTTTCATTTTTTTCTGACTTTGATTTTTGAATGCCTTAAAGAAACTAAGCTTTTGCCTAGTTTGTTAAAAATTCTAAAGATTGACTGAAATGGAAATTTATTTGAAGCATCGTTTGTTTTGTTAATATAGGTTCAGTAATTATTGCATACAACTGCATATGCAGTATAACATATACATCAGTATATAATTTCATAAGATACTGTTCTTCACCATTTGTATGCCGTGGTTAATTCCTTTAATTCACTGCCAAGAGTCGCAGCATTTCTCACTGATGCCCATTGGAGTTACTGAGATGTGAGTGAAAGCAGAATCCAGCTTAAGAGGTTAGGAAAATACTCTGTGATTTGGTGTACCCCATATGCATCGTGTCTGGCCTTATTTCTACTCTGATACCCTCAGCTGTGTCTGTATAATAATTAAAACATTTAGATGTTGGTGGTAAAAGTCCCTAGCTGCATTTTCTGTCCAGCAGGCCACGCAATCTCTCAGAAGTTTTGATTGCTATGGACCTATATAATGTATTTCATGAGATCTTTTAAACAGAATAACAACTCTGAATGAGATTTTTCTGGTTCTTAGCAACTCCTTAGCTTGTTTATTCTGCTCAGAAAGTTGTGTAAGCTTTCTGAAGAAAAACTGGTTTTTTACACTTATACACGACAGCAAACTTTTAATGAATGTTCCTAATTTATCAAAACTGTCTTTGCAAATATTTGACTCTCCTGACCTTACGCTACACTAACATTTAATTATTAGAAAGCAGCACACAGCCTGCAGAGATAGGATGAAATAATGATTCAGCTGAACTTTTCCTGAAACTACATAGTGAAAGTGTTTAATTGCTGCAGTCAGTGTTGAACCCACAGGAATTTTACTCCTGATTTGAACGCTGATTATTGTTTCCTCCTTGATTAGACTAAGGGGATGATTTAGTAGAAAGCTACTGTTAAAAGCAAACGCTTTAATTGAAAAATAACTGATGCATAAAGGGCATTCTATTTGACTTTACAGTGACCGTAGCTATTGAAATAGCATTAATAAACATTTTTGCAGGTGATTACTAACTTGACCCAAGCATTAGAGAGGCAAAAGGAGAGAATAGAGTTGATGAGAACGTTTACACTCTGGCGGATTCAGCATATTAAAGCCAAACAAGAGGTATGTGTACAAAATACAAATGCAAGGCACATGAAACCTCTGAACTCGAAAGGGTCAGAGTTGCTGCAGTTCCTGCTACAGTTTGAAGAAATGACTGTTTCTGTTCTGATGTGTTTGACAATGTCAAATAACAGCTTGAAAACATAGTTCTAGAAAGAACACTGCTGTTGGAATACTCTCTGGGATGGGGGAGACATCAAACCTGTGTTTGTCTTATATTGCTCTAATTACTGTGATCAGCTCACAGCAAATCACCATAGTTTACAGTACCTGCATTTTGAAGCAGGTGCCAATCTAAATTTCAAACACATGGCATTTAAACAGGCATATGATACAGGATCACATCGGGGGTGGGGAAGCCATTTTCACAATTAAAACTGTTCTCATGTTGCCAAAACTTGAAGTAGCTAAGAGCTGGCTGCACACAACGTTGGGGACTGCGTCAGGCATCATCTATACAGTAAACAATGTGCTAGGTGAAGTATGACAGAAACGAAGAATCCCATGTCAAGACTCCAAACCTTTCCCATTCCAGGCTGTTAAAAAGGGGAAGCTGCATTCAGGACCTTTGTTTATTGGTACAGGTTCCTGGCTAGACTGAAGTTCATTGATGCTATCCAAAACTCCGCTGATTTGCAGAGAGGTTTAGACTTACCTCTTTTCCTTCCCTCCCATCTTGGAATTTACTAATAATTTGGAGTCTGGTTTTCACTCAGCTCTTCTTATTTTTTCTAATTCCTTTCTGGAAAAAATAATTTCAAGCTGGAATACATCGTCTGGTGACTATTTTGAAATAGAGTAGAATAATATAATTGTCTTAAATGACTTTTTAAATAATTTAAGTTTATTAAAAAGGTAGGTGTTTTACGCTAATCCCCTGAGAACTTGTGACTGCGGGTTTTATATGGTTCCTGTGGTGAATCAAAATGTGCCACTTAATGGCTTCACCCATGCATGGCTACACCATATATGTGAGTTGTTGTTGAAGGGTCATTAAGCTAAGAGTAAAAAGACTGGTTTGGGTAACCCAGGAGTTTGCAAATAGGGTTTCTCATACTGAAGATAGCTGCGCTCCATGATGTGTGCAGGAAGAAACACGGAGCTGCTGGTGCTCTGTCGTGTGCCGCTTCACCGCCACACGTGTACTCGGTGTAGGTGTTCCTACCGTGGCCCACACTCTTTAGGACGTGCATTTTTAAGAAGCCTGAACTTGTATATGATGTGGTTATTTTTGTTTCCTAAGGAGTATGCAAATAGAATTGCAGACAGGCAATTCCGGACAGCTTTGATGAAGAAAGTGTGGGTAGCATGGCGCTCTCTTAGCGAAGAAGAATGGAAGGAAAAAGTAGCCAAAGCCTGTCAGTTAAGGGCAGAGGATGTCTGTGTTCAGCTCACCAATGATTATGAAGACAAGATTGCAGAGGTAAAATAAGGTTTCTTTCTTTCATTCTTCTTCACTCCCCCACCCCCCCTAAGTCCCTCTTTCTCAGCAAACATGAAAAACACAAGGACTTCCCAGCAGAACAGAGCTCCCAGAGATGATGTTTCTAGATGTAAAAGTCTGGATGTTTCTAGACATTTCCCCACACACACATCTGATGTAAAATGTTGGTTTTCTGCAGAGTGGTGAGGTAAATAGGACTCTTGTCATTGGTGAGCTCTAGTGCAAACAGTGTGCTGTAGTACAAAAGAAGTGACAAGTAGCTGTTCGCCTCCGGTGAACCAGAGATTTTTGAAGTGAAAATGCACGTCTTTGTATACGTAGTGACTTTCAAAGCTAATGGAGGAGTGTGTTCGTGGTGTGCATTCAGAGGTACAGCTGTTTCCTTATTCTTTTTTGTAGCTAACTGCTACTTTGGAACAGACAAAAGCTGAGATTCTGCGGCTGCACAGTGAAAGAGAACAGTATGAAGACACGATGAAGAAAGCCTTTATGCGTGGTGTGTGTGCTTTGAATCTGGAAGCGATGACCATGTTTCAGGGCAAGGACAGTAGGACGGATCCTGGTCAGTGTAAAAAGCAGCTCTCATCTGATAGTGGGAGGGGCTTTGTTGGGTTGGTTTGTTTTAAAGGATTCTCCCTTTTTTTAATTTAACGTGAGGACTTGTGGCAATACAGAGTTTATCAAAATCTTCTTGCTTTCAAAAGCCCCATTGAATAAGGTGAGAAACACTCGATATTGAAGTTTGTCCTGCTGTAGCTTAAAGGTGGAAGATGTTCTTTTCATCCCGCCTTGCTGTGAGTGTGGTAACCTTCAACTGAAGCCAGAACCAGAAGCCAGGGATGTCAGACTTCTTAAAATACTGTAGAAGATAACCTAGAATTAGGTCAGCACCCAAGTTAGGGGGGGGTTGTGAGGGAGAAGTCCTGGAAAACCCTCCTCTGTTCCCTGAAATCTCAGTGTGCAGTGGATCTGCTTTTCCCAGACAGCGCTCTCTCCTTTCTTAACCTTGCCGTTTATTGCAAAGGGAGTAAGTTGATCTCCCAGGTCTGTATTTAGTTGGAGTTCTGTGGCAGAACAGGAAACACCAGTGTAATTGTATCAGCAGCACACTGGTAAAAACTTGCGCAGCTACGCAGGAAGTCGCTGCGCACCCTTACCGATGTAAGGAAACCACCCCCTCAGGGTGAGACCATCTCCAGCAGCAGGAGCGTAGTCGGGTTGGTGCAGCCGTCTGTGTTACAGAGAAAATAGCTGTGCCAGCACAAGTGTCACAGCTGTACGTGTGGCGTAACAAGCTGTACTCTGCAGGTGCTGATGGCCTTAGACAAGTAACTTCAGATGCTAAACTTCAGAGTCTTACACCAGAAGTTTCTGATCTACTTCAGAGAAATTCCTCCCAAAAAACGTAGCAATGAAGAAACAAAACGTGAAGAAGTTGTAAGACAATACTTACTTGAGCAGCTCTCTGAGCTAAACATACGTGCTAACTGTGCAGTTGCTTAGGAAACTGGAATATGACATTGGCTAAGTGCAGTGGCTGTGTGCTAGTAAAAGCGTTGGGTCGGTATTTGGGGACGGTCAAGAATGAGTGATTTCTTGAAGATACTGAGTTTGGGAACAAAGTTACAGGGCATTGCCCAAGTACTTAGTTTTTCACTGTGTTATAAATTAAGAACTACTCTCTTTTGAAGTTTTGTCTTATATTTGTTTATTGTTTTCCGAAAACGTGCAACAGACAGTGAGTGGGTCTCCCAAATAAGGATGGGTAACTGAGTGGTGTGAAATAGGAAAAGCATTGTTTCCATAAACCTGTAAAGAAGAGGGTAAGTAGGAAGGAAGTGAAGAAAACTGAGCTGTAGAGCTACCATGATCAACCCCTGGAGTTCACAGACCAAACATTTTGCTTGATTTTGACTATGAAGCAGCAGCTGATACTCTACACAGGCACAGTACCTAGAGATTTTTCGGTGTTGGACAATGCTGGGATGCCTCTACTCAACTTTCTGGGTGTCCAGCATCATGCTTTTCAGTTTCCTGTGGTCACTGTTAGTCCTCAGCAAGCTTCATAACAATTCACAGTCTCTGTTGTCCATGGCCCCGTGCCTGTCATATCCTTCCAATGCCTCTCCTACTGTCTTCTCCCCTGCCTCCAGGCACGCTGTCTCTTCCTTGCTACAGCCAGATGATGCTTTTAATGAAGTTAGTTACGTCATTATTTAATATGGTTGTACAACCCTTTATTTGCATTCTTCCTCAGATATAAAAGAATGGTGACCAGGACATCAGGGGACTTCAAACATCAGATTAGAACAAATCACAATAATCATCTAGTCTTGTAATCTGTGGACATGAAACTCTGTGGTCCATGTGCTAGAGTCAGTCAGTGATTATATATTTATATAAACACTGCAGTGCCACCTACTGCCGTTGGAAATAAAAGCAGAATTTGGTCCCTTTACAAATGTTTTAGGTTCCTAGAGTGTACATTTAATACATGTACAATATACAAGTAACATACCTATAATAGACATTATGAAGTAGGCTATTAATACTGTGTGAGTGTCATAACCTTAATGGGTCCATAACATTTGGAATCAGTGTTGATGGTCTAAAATCTGGCTGATTTTACCTGACAGATGGGATTTCTTTATTATTATTATACTAAGATTATTTTTAACCTCTTTATGTATTTAAGGGAACACTGAAGCCACAATAATTCGTGACTTTAAAAAAAAAAAATCTAACACTACTTTTTTAAATAACATTGATCAGGTCTGATTGGTCTGTAACTGTGTGTTGGTCCTGTCTATGCTTAAGCTTACTGTGTGTGTACATACACGTACGAGATGCATATTCTGGCACACTTTCACCTTGAAACCTTTGAGTATTGCACCAGTTGGAACTACCTTCCTTGTGTTTTTCCTGCTCGCTTAAAGAGAAAAAGACGCAAAACCCCAAAACTACCACGTGGTGTCACTCTAATCCCTGGAATGCGCAAATTTCCCTTGGCCTGGAACTGGTGCTAGTGCCATCTGCTTCAGAAACAGGAGAGTAAATAAGAATACCTCTCTCTGCTTCCTTTAAGGAAGTTTGTATTTTAAAGGAAAGGACTGAAACTGCTTGGAAAAGATACTGGGCATAGGCCTGCAGATCCGACCTCCCCAGGATGTCTGCACTGCAAGGCAAAGGAATCCTGAGGGGATTTTGTGCAAGCTCAGGCTTACCCAGCTGGCGGGAGAGATGAGGGCTGTAGAGCACCCATAGATCGCCCCAGCCCTGCAGGCAGGATGTGGCCAGTGTCCAGCCATCGTATGTGGAGTTGAGATGCTGCAGAGCACGACCTGTGGCTCCTTCAAACTGCAAGAGGTTCTTAGGAAAGTTAAAGTAACCTTCCATTGTATGGACAGTGAGCCCCCTTAGGAGTCTTTCACCCTCACCTAAGTCCAGTGTGGCCGTGCTGTGTTTTGCTGCCCTCTGCCTGAACCAGATTGTGGCC
>NW_010240937.1:923-1855 GCF_000690775.1 Eurypyga helias | reverse complement strand
ATTGAGGAAAATATGACCTGTGCTCGTGATCCTTCAACCAACTGCCCCAAGGTCCTGAAATCCATTTTGATTGCTTTTAGGCTTCTTTCAGCAACCTCATCACTGCCCACCTGCATGACCAAAAGTGGGTAATAAGCTGAGGTCCGCACTAGACTAGGGAGTTTCCTGGTGATGTCTCTGACCTGAGCCCCAGGGAGGCAGCAGACTTCCCTGTTGGATGGGTCTGGAGGTCATATCGGCCCCTCTGTTCCCCTCAGAAGGGAGTCCCCTACAACAATCACCTTCCTCTTCTTAACCGAGGAAATCTTAATGCACTGGGGTACTCGACTCTCCCTAGTTGACTGCCTGGGTGAATCTTCTTCTGTATCCTCACTAGTTCCAGAGCCCTGTACCTGTTGTATAAGGGCAACTGGGAAGGTGAGGGATGCTGGGAGGGGATTCGCCGCCAGGCTCAGTCAGGCCCTGCAGGTGGAGACCTGGGTGGCAGCATGTCTGCGTGGGGGCTCTGTCTGGGTTCCCACAGCCTTTCTGGCAATGGCTTTTGACCAGGTGGAGACCATCACTTTGTCGTCTTCTCTTCCGGGAGGGCAATGACCACAAGGTGAGGTGGGCTCCTAAG
Organism: Eurypyga helias; assembly: GCF_000690775.1. Taxonomy (NCBI): domain Eukaryota; kingdom Metazoa; phylum Chordata; class Aves; order Eurypygiformes; family Eurypygidae; genus Eurypyga; species Eurypyga helias. Next base: position 1,236 of record NW_010240937.1, on the reverse strand, counting down.
CCCGGAGGGGATGGCACCCTGCCTGCGTGAACTGACATGTCACACTCCAGATCGCTTTGGGGGCTCTGTCTGGGTTCCCACAGCCTTTCTGGCAATGGCTTTTGACCAGGTGGAGACCATCACTTTGTCGTCTTCTCTTCCGGGAGGGCAATGACCACAAGGTGAGGTGGGCTCCTAAGCCCGGAGGGGATGGCACCCTGCCTGCGTGAACTGACATGTCACACTCCAGATCGCTTGTGCTCCCTGGGAGGGGTTCCCCCTCGGTTCGGTTGCTCCCGGCACCCCCCCCGAGTGACGTCAGCCGCTCTAGTAG
>NW_010240937.1:267-847 GCF_000690775.1 Eurypyga helias | reverse complement strand
CGCTCATCGAGCAGTGGTAGGAGCTGTTACCACCACTGCGTCCCGTGCTGACGGGCTGTTAGCAGAGAAGGAGCTCCCTTTGTTAGGTTGATTTGCTGGGGGTTTGGAATTTTCTGTCTCCTGGCTCTTGGCCTTTTGGGCTCAGTGGTTTTCCTCTCTGCTTTTGGGCTCGAGATTTTTCTTTTCTTTTCCTCTCCTTTTGGATTTTGCTTGCTATTTTGCAATCTGTCTGTGTTGGTCCACAGGTTGTGAGATCCTGTATCATATGTTCTATTTTTCTGTTAATTACTTATTAGCAGTAGTATTGTTAGTATTACTATAAGTTTCATTTATATAATTAAATAGTTATTATCTCAACTTTTACGAGCTTCCCTTGTGTTTTTTCCTCTGATCCTTTTCCACTGAGTGAGGGTGGGAGTGGTAGAGCAAATGGTGGTACTTAATTGCCAGATAAGTCTAAACCACAACATTTCTTTTTGGCACCCAACATGGGGCACTAGAGGGTTGAGATAAGAACAGATCTTAGTGTGTGATAACCCCGGGAAAACAATGTGGTTGTGGCTGATCCAGATGCGGAGTT
>NW_010240937.1:0-254 GCF_000690775.1 Eurypyga helias | reverse complement strand
GTTGAGCTGCTTCCGTATGTCTTCCTGACTCCCCTGATTTTATATGTTCGAGCTTGGCTCAGGAATTTGGTTAGACTCTAGTGTATTGCTGATGATGGCAGGGATAGTCTATCTGTATCTGTATTTAATACTGTCAGCCCCCTGATACATTGAGAGTTATTTCTTGGAGGCTTTCCATAATTATACCTTTCCCTTTTTCACCTTGGGGACAGAGCCGAAAGAAGAGAGATTATTTGGTGCTGGGGTAGATGTGG
>NW_010240936.1:21913-40378 GCF_000690775.1 Eurypyga helias | reverse complement strand
TAATCAAATGCAAAGGAAAGGTGGAAAACTGTTCTCCTTTTTCTGCGCTCGCTGCAGAGCATCACCGGCAGCTTCCAGCCAGCCCTAATAACGTTATTGACTTGCCTCAGCCAAGAGATTAAAAGAGCCAGGAATTGTAAAGCCAAGAGGGATATTACGATCGTGTAGTCTGGCCTCCTACAAGAGAGGCTCTGGGTCGTCTCAGAATTTGTTATCTCAAGTGGTGAAAAAATAACCAAACCCCAAATAAAAATGATTTTAAAACGTCCGGTGACAGAGCAGTGAATCATTCCACTTCTTAATTTTCTTTACTGTTAAATTGAGAGTTTTGTTTCCAGTATAATTTCTCTTGGTTTCAGCTTACACCTACTAATTACCCTTCAAACAAGCGATGATTTTATTCAGACCAAACCAAAATCCTCAATTATTGCCCCCATCATTTTTCATTTCTTTTAAAGGAACTTTTAAAACTTTAAATAGGGTTTAACAATTTTTAAACCTTTAAATACGGTTTAAAAATGAGATTTCAAGAGCAAACACGTCACAACAGCATTCAGGTGCTTTGAAAATGTGAAAAATTAATGTTTTGACATGGCTCTTTGCCTCTCCTCTGCATTTGCTTTTTGAAACAATCCAAAACAGCTTGGTGAGGTTGGCACAGTGTGGCAAATCATTTTGATTGACTCAAATTTGTATTTTGCCATACGAAAAATAAAATGAGACAAAGCCTTCAACAAAGTCCTGTTTCCAGCTGGGTTTGAGTCACCCTTTAGCTGTCATTTACTGAACGCACAGAGTCCTTCCAGGCCATATCTTCTGTTTTCCAGCCTTTCATCATCCCTCTGACGAGCTGCGGTTGGAGCATATCAGGATGCTCTAACCCCTCTTAAACAGAGATGAAAAAAGGAAAATTTTCTGATCATCTTTCCTGTTTGTTAGCCTTTTTGTTTTGTCCTTGTGTCTAAAATCGATTGACTTTTGCATGGAATATAACTTACCATTTCTCTGTGGAAGCTGAGTGGAGGTGGAAAAAGGTTTTTGCTTCTACTTTGATCTTCATAGCAGCTGTTAGAATTTCAAAATAAACATTTTTAGGAGAGAGGTTTTTCTGGCTGCTTTGTCCAAAGCTGTGGTTTTAGAGGCACTTTGGACATCAGGGCAAAGGTGGTGCCGGCGGTTCTTTGCAGGAAGATGAATTATCACATACTTGATTGATTGCTGAAGGCTGAGAGAGTTGGGCTTGTTCAGCCTGGAGAAGAGAAGGCTCCGGGGAGACCTTATTGCAGCCTTCCAGTGCCTGGGGGGGCTACAAGAAAACTGGGGGACACTTTTCCCAAGGACAGGGAGTGACAGGACAGGGGTAACAGCTTTAAAAGGAAAGAGGGAGATGGAGATTGGACATCAGGAAGGAATTCTTCCCGCAGAGGGTGGGGAGGCACTGGGACAGTTTGCCCAGAGATGTTGTGGATGCCCCATCCCTGCAAGTGTCCAAGGCCAGGCTGGACGAGGCTTGGAGCAACCTGGTCTAGTGGAAGGTGTCCCTGCCCATGGCAGGGGGGTTGGAACTGGATGATCTTTAAGGTCCCTTCCAATCCAAACCATTTTGTTGTTCTATGTCTGCTCATTCTAGTTAGTCCCTTAAATTTGGTCTGTGGATTACATTTTTGATCTGGAGAAAGATTTTTTGGGGAAAAATGTTCAAGAGTTCCTATTCTGAATTTGCTGCAGCAGCCTGGTGCATCCTTGGGTTTGTTAGTGGGGAATGACCACTTAGAAGAGGGAAAGGACCTTACTCTTACTTGGTTCATCCAGAAGCAGCTTGAGATGAAGTTTGGACAGACCCAGTGTCAGGTCCCTTCCCATCCCCAAGCCCCAGCTGGGCTGGTCATGGCCAGCCTGGGAGACCCCAAACCAGGGCTGATCCAAACCTCCTCAGGGATACCCATGGCTAGGCAAATGCTGTCCTGCCTGGGGATGGGGCCAGGCATCACATATCTGCGGGGTTTGGCAGCACTTAAGAGCAAGGCACAAATTCTTAATAAAGTGATGCAGCACAGAGAAAAACACACAAACATGACATGGATTCATCTGCTGGCGATGTCTTCAGCTGCTTGAAGGGTTTGTCTGCTGTTTAGGGCTTCTTATGACCCTCATATCTGATATAGCTCTTCTAGGATTCACCAGCACCTCCAAGTGAATCAGGTCCCTAGGCAGGAGGGAGGCTGCAGCACCATGTTGGAGCTGGGTTGGATCACCTCTGAAGCCAAAGACCTGGTCTCCAACTGTCTCATTGGAGAGAAGAGATCTGGTGTCAGTAATACTCAGATATTCAGCCAGCTCTTCCTGACTTTCAGCTTTCACAGACCCTTCCTAACTCCGTGTGCTGGCCTTGGGGTCTGATTGTGTCTTCCTTGTGCATTGCAGACCAGCATCTCCATCGAGATCAGGTACCAGGCTGTGGATGGGACGGTGGGCACATGGAACGACAAGGAGTTCCTGGAGAATCCCAGCATCCACTCAGAGGGAGATGGCAGGTACCCCTTAGAGACAGACAGCCTCCTCTCCGGCCACCGGCAAGGCTCAGACATCTCTCCAGGCAAATCCAACCAGCAGTCCATGGAGAGGAGCTTCAGAAGGTAACGTGATGCTCAGCACTTGGAGATGTGTGATGGCGGTGGGGATGGGGAGGGCTTGGCTTGTTGTGAAAAGGCAGCATTGCCCCAGTGGTCCTCTAAGGTGCTTCACATTTCTGGGATGTCCAGAGACCCTTTATCAGAGCTCAGGGTGAGGATGGGCTGTACGTGTCCACCCACAAGTGCCAGCGGATCCCTGGTGCTCCACCACGGCTGCCTGGCACGGAGCTGAACCTTCCAGCAAGCACTGAGGTTTTTCAGCACATGGCAGATGCGGAAGAGCAAATGTAATTACAGATTCAGAGAGGATTAAGGGTCTGGCTGTTGGTCAGACCTCATATTGGAGGTGATTAGAGCCAGGTGTGGGCTGCAGAGCCATGTGTGGGCTGTTGCATCTCGCAGTACCCCCAGGACTGAGCTGCCTTTGGGATAGGTGTGCCAAGTGCATCTGCAGCCAGGGCGGGGGGAACAGGACATGTTGGCCACAAAACCACACCGATGTGGATGCTTCTGGGGTGGATGATGAGAGTGACAGTGCCTCTGACCTGTGTCTGTGGGCTGAGGGGCACCACGTCCCATGGCAAGACAGTTGGCACAGCAGAGACTGGAGGAGAAACCAGGGATGCTGTGGCAGAGAGGAGGGAATGAGCCCTTGCACCTCCCTTGCAGCATTAACCCTTAAACAGGGTCTCAAAGACATTTTCAAATGTTGGGTCCTCTGTACCTCGCTGGGCTTAAATGAAAACTGAAGGCATTGCCTGGGGTGGGGAGCCCTGTTTGGATGTTCTGAGGGACCCCTCACCCTGTGATGGCAAGTGGGGACCCCTCCAGTTCTTCTAAGGGGTGCTGTTACCAGCTTTCTATTAATCTAAGAGTCCTTAGCATCACCTTTGTGTCTTTCTAAGATCATGGGACCTGACACTGATAAAACAGGCCTGGGGACTGTATCCTTCTGTCTCTGGACACAGAGTTGCTGTGACCAGTTGCAAACCCAGCCTGCTGACTGGGATGGGTGGCTCAGGACTGGGGACGCTGCATCCATTGGGATGAAGTGCAAGTTGGGACTGGTTCTGCCATGAGCTGTGGCTTATGGATGCTCAAGGCTCATCCCCTTTACCACCTCATATACAGCCATGAAGCCAAGGCATGGGTGGACACTGAGGCCCTGGTGATGGTGGGCCAGATTCAGCCCACCCCATCACGGGTGCTTTGAACCCTATGCCCAAATCCTCGCCCAGCTCATCAGACAAGAGTTTTTCAAGTGTGAATCCACTTGTATATAAATATATTGGGTTCATGGGCTGCTAAGGCAGATTTTCAGGCAGCTTTATATGGTTTATGTAGTTGTGTTGCCCACGGTAGTAACTTTGTCAGTCTCCAATCTGGTAGCTCTTGAACCCATTGATCTCTTTCTGTTGGAAAAGTGGAGACATCAAAGTGCTGAACTTGCTAAAAGTCTCATGGAAAGAGAAAACTGACACAGGGGAGAATGGGACAGACAAAGAGTGCAGGCAGAGCAGGCAGAGCCGGATCCTCTGGTCACCCACCACTCTCCTGGAGTGAGCACAGCCCTTGTCCAAGGGCTACAGCCCCAAAAGTGGGCAACTCTTGTGCTTCCAAATCCCCATGGGAGCCCAGCCTGGAGGTGCAAATCCATACATACCCTTAGGAATTGGCTGGGTTTTTAATAGTCTTTACATGGCAGGTGCTGCCGTGGCCGTACGTTACACACACACACACCCCGCTGGGTTTAAGTAATTGTGTGCTTCGGTAGCATTTGCTTTCTGCCAGGGTTTAGCACTTTATCGTGGCTATATAAGGGCGAAATTTCTTTTTCCCCATGGTGCAAGATTGAGGGAAGATATCTCCAGTCGCTCACATCACTTCTAGGCAGTTAATTAACTGTGTGAATTGGGCTGAAACCTGTGAATTTTCAAGCAAATTGAAAAGTGCAGATTCGTTTCCCAGCTCAGTGGACCATGATGTTGCTGAACAGGGAAGATGCTGAAGGATTTAAAGAGAGGGTGGATGGCACATCCTGGCTTGCAGAGTGGTTTTCAGTCTGTCTGACAGGCCCGTATGTTGGGAAATCAGCGTCCTGCCTGAGCCATGTGGGTTTTGGAGACGTAGCAGCGTGATCTGAGCGTGGCTTTACTCTCACTGGAGATTTAATTAGCATTGCGTGGCTGATGCACTGCCTGCAGCAGGCAGTCAGATGAATTGAGGCTCTGGACCAGGTTTCCAGAGACTGTGAATTAGGTCAGAGGGTAAGGAAAGACACATTTAGCCAGACAAGATCCCACCCGGGGCCAATTTTTAAGAGGATGTGGATGGTTTGCTGACCACCTGGGTGCACAGAGCAGCGTCGTGGCAGAAGGCAGCTGAGTTGTGCTGGCTGCATGCAGACACTGCTGAGCAGAAGGACTTCTTGCGGTTGGTTATATGTGGTTGGTGAAAAAACCTTCCTGTTGGAGAGCTGAAATGAACGCAATGGTTTGTGACCCAGCAGCGGGGCTGTGTGGAGGGTAAATATTGCTATGACGTCTGCGCATCGAATTCCAGAACCGTTTGGGTGGGAAGGGACCTTAAAGCCCACCCAGTGCCACCCCCTGCGATGGGCAGGGAACCCTTCCACTAGACCAGGTTGCTCCAAGCCTCATCCAGCCTGGCCTTGGACCCTTCCAGGGATGGGGAATCCACAGCTTCTCTGGGCAACCTGTCCCAGGGCCTCCCCACCCTCTCCATGAAGAATTTTTTCCTGATGTCCCATCTCAATCTCCCTCTTTCTGTTTAAACCCGTCACCCCCTTGTCTTGTCACTCCCTGCCCTTGGAAAAAGTCCCCCCCACCCTCTTTGTAGCCCCCCCAGGCACTGGAAGGGGCTATAAGGTCTCCCCGGAGCCTTCCCTTCTCCAGGCTGACCCCCCCAACCCTCCCAGCCTGTCCCCAGGGCAGAGGGGCTCCAGCCCCCGGAGCATCTCCGGGGCCTCCTCTGGACTCGCTCCAACAGCTCCGTGTCCTTCTGTTGTTGGGGGCCCCAGAGCTGGAGGCAGAACTGCAGGGGGGTCTCCCCAGAGCAGAGCAGAGGGGGAGAATCCCCTCCCTCACCCCCCTGGCCACGCTGCTCTGGATCCAGCCCAGGATACAGTTGTTACTCTGGCACCGATCCTTGCGCTGCGTTTCTCCTGCAGGTCTGAGCCTCTTCGCAGGTGGGAGAGTCATCGTAGTGTGGTGAAATTCCCCCAATATTTGGCTTTAGTTTCTCCTTCAGATCCATGATTCTTTAAAAATTAAATAAATCCCTTTGCACACAGGGCTTATCTTGAGTGGGGCTGCGTGCTGCAAGTGGCCCATCAGCCCCAGAGAACCATCTCAGCTCCTTTCCTGCTGCTTCACAGCTCTCTCAGGAGCCGGCTGTGCGAGCTAGCACACAACTCTTTTAAAGGAGGAGAGGGAGGAGCGTCCCTTAGCAAATGCACCAAAAAAGCAAGGCATGCTAGTCCCACTGTCCCAAATGAGTTTGCATGCGGACAATGGCATGAAAACTGGATTGTTTCCTTGCTGGTTTTGTCCCATGGAGCTTCCCCACATCCTCTGCTTTGGAGTCTTGGCCCACAGCAGGTCTTTTTGAGCATGGGGAGCTGTGTCTTGCTGCCCTGCGCTCCCCTCTGCCAACCCCATTAATGGTCATTAATGTGAAAGAGCTGATGTTTTCCGTGTCACCACCCTCGCAGGATGGAAGAGGACAAGATGTATTACCACAGTGAAGATGAACTTTTGGGAGAGGGGGACAGCCTTAGCCAGGGATCCCTCAACACGAGGTAGGGAGCCAGTCAGCACCTACTCGTGCTGGTGGCAGTGGAGTTTGCCGTGCTGTGTTGCTCCTGCCTTGTCCCGATGGATGTCCCACAAGCATTGCCCTTGGATTTACATTTCTTGGCTGCAGGAGAGCTGGTGGGAAGAAGCAATGGAGCAGTTGGAAAAGCATCCTTGGGAAGGATGCTGAGGAGGGGGGCTGGGATCCAGGATGGAGAAAGGGCCTGGGGGTGAGGCTGTGCCTTCGAGGCCCCCTTTCTTCTCCAGGTCCCACCAAACACCAGGCTCAGCTGTTCCCAGAACCAGGGATCAGCCACATCCAGTGCATGGGGAAGAGCTTTTTGTGACGTGCATGAAGATCTGATTTCTGTTTGCAGTGGCTTCTCTTTCAGCGTGGTGCTGTGAGTTGTTCCCCACCGTGTGCCAGGAAGAGTGTGGGGAGGTGCTGCCAAAAATAGAGAAGTTCAGGTAAAACCCAAGGATCAACCCAATGCCTCTGAGAGCAGCTCAGCCAAAGGAAGCAGCATTTTTGGGGGGGTGTCTCCTCAACTTGTGTGGGTCCAGTGATGGCAGAAAGCACATGAGGGTGGTTCTTCCTACACGTGGCTCTTCTGGGGAGCTCATTTCTCATAGCAGCTCGCCATGAGGCCAGTGGACAAATGCCTCCAATTGCACTAGCATGAAGATATTGACTCTCCGTTTTGGGAATTCATGGCCACATCTGTATGGGTAAACACCTCTGTCAAGTCTCATTAATTGGACAGTCCCAGGCCAAGCATCTGAAGTGTCCATAGCATTAATAAATTTTGAGGACGTTCCCTAAGAAGGCTTCAGCTACCTAGCACTGACCCAGATGGTCCCCAGGCAGGGTCGGGAGGTACAACAGCCACAGGCCAGTCCCAAGGGGCAGATTAGGGAATGCCCATCCAAACCCTTTCTTTGGATGGCAAGCATTAACGTGGGTGCAGTATGTGCCGGGCAGTTTGGTTTCAAAGGTGGGGAGTGTCCCCTTGAACTTTGAATTACATAGCGTGGAGGTACGTGGCTGTAGCACATGCCCAGTGAGCAGAACATTCCTGCATGTGTCCCACAATGGGATGTCTGGGTGCCTGGAGATGGAGGGACAGCCCAAGTGCTCTGGCAAGGCTGCTGGATGCCTGGGAGTCCCCCCGGAAGCTGAAGTGCAACTTGGGCCAAGCCTAGATGTGGGAGCCATCACTCTGCAGAACGGGGTATTGCTGTGCCCCATCAGCTTCCCCGGGTACCATTACTTGGTGAGGGGACTGAGATGGGCAGCTTTGCTGAGCCACACCAACCTTTGGACCTGGCCAAACCAGGGAAGCCAAGTTCAAAGCCAAGTCTAGCTCCCACTTTGCCTTTGAGGGTTGGGTTTGGGATGAGCCGCTCATCCTTTTGGCACAGGACAATCAAAAACCAAATTTATGCAAGGCAGCAGTGAGATATGTAGGTATAAAGAGAGAGAAACTCAGGTGTGACTGGGCGGGAGTTCAGCTCCCATCCCTGGAGATGCTGAAGTACAAGCTGGATGCACAACTGAGGAAGGGTTTGTGGCAAGCTGATCCCCCTTGGGGAAGAAGTTGGACTTGAAATCATCTTGGCAACCCATTTGCCTGTAATGCCGTGTGTCTTCACAGTCTGTCTCCATCCTCTGTGTCCCCATGGAGGGGGCTTTGCATCTGAATGAAGGCAGTGGAAAGATCTCCCTGGATTTCCACAGGCTTTCTGTCAGTGTCATCTCCATCCAAAAGCTGTTTACCTCCTCCCCTGGCTCATTAGGGACATTATTTTGTTATTCATCCGATTCCCTTTCCTGAGGGGATGCAGAAGGGGAGGGGGAAACAAACAGACCTTGAAATGGGAAAAGCAGCAGCAACAACAAGGAGTATATAAATAGTGCTGGGCTTGCCAAGCACTTCTCAGCCGTTCGCTTGCAGCCCAGTAGAGGTGCCAGCAACGCTGGCGAGACGCGTGCTGGAAACCTGTGCCGGCAGCGGGGATTATCTCAGAGCTATTTGCAGCCAGGCTCAGTCCCTGTGCTGTCTGGAGAAGATGCACACCTTGCAGGAAAATACAATATTTGCTCTTGTAGCTCCTCCATGCCCAGAGCAACGGCTTCAGCTCATAGATGATGTTTGCACAAGGGGAATTCTCTTGGGTTTTTGGACAAAATCTTGGATGAGGGAATGAGACAAAGGAGGCACAAGTTCGTGTGGGGTAAATCAGTGGTGCAAATGGAAGTGGAGGTGAGGGTTGGGCTCTGAGACAGTAAAAGGCAGAAAAATCCTCTAACTGCAGTCACAATTTGCTGTTTCAGTCAAAGAGGTGCCCAAATTCCTCGTCCCTGCTAGGCAGGGGTTGAGGAATGGCCCTCTGAGCGTGGCTGGATGCTGCGCAACAGAGAGGTCAAGCGAGATGCCTCTGCTGCCAGCATCCCTCATCGCTCCCAACACCTTGGCTGCCAACACCTCTGTTTGCTGCCCCGGTCAGGGCACACATCCACCTGGCAAAAAAAAAAAAAAAGTCAAGCAGTAAATAAATTACCACTCTGGGCTTTTATCTGTTAGGGTTTTTTCCAAACTGGATCACTTCCAGTTCACAGTGGGATCATAGACTGACTCCCCAGCTGGCTCCAAACCTTTGCTGTTGACCCATAGTCTGAAACTTGCTGAACTTCTGCCTGGACTCAGACTTTGGGGTTTTGCATGGAAGCTCAGACCTGTCTGCAGGCAGATGTGGATGCCAGGCCAGGTTACTGGCCAGGGCAACCTCCCTCTGGTATCTTAGAGTTGGGGAGGTTCTTATATCCAGGGGCTTCCTGAGGATGTAACCAGCACTCTAGGGAAGGCTGATGCGGATGTTTGGGATGTCACCGTGCTGAGTTGTGATGTAGCAGTGAGTGAGTGATGCCAGATTTTCCTTCTTGCCCGGTCTCTGCTTTATTCCCCTTAGCAAAGCAAGACCTGCAAGCCCTGCACAGTGCGTGCTGCACAGGGATCACCCTGCCCTCAACAGCAGGAACAAATCCTAATGCATGGCCATTGGCTCCCTGTGAAGTCCCAGCAAGATTCCTGGCAAGGAACCACAGATGCAAAGCTCTTTTTTTGCTGTTTTTCTTCTACAACAAGGAAAAGTACCCAAAGGCCTGGAGCACCTCCCCGGCTCCCCACTACTGATTCAGGCACAGACAAATAGCACACCGAGAAATAAGGCTGTAGTCAATAGACCTGCAGGAAGCAGTTTGTTGAGGCTGCTGCCTCACTGGAAATATTAATCTTAAAAGACAGCTCTCAGCCATGCTTCCTTAGGGCTCAACCCTCACCTGCTGACAAATCCCTTGGAAGCCTGGGCTCATCCTCTGGTTGCACGCTTGGTGCTTTCATGCAGTGACAGCATCATTTTTGGCATATAGAATGGTTTAGCTTGGAAAGGACCTTAAAGCCCCCCCAGTGCCACCCCCTGCCATGGGCAAGGGCACCTTGCACTAGACCAGGTTGCTCCCAGCCTCATCCAGCCTGGCCTTGGACACTTCCAGGGATGGGGCATCCACAGCTTCTCTGGGCAACCTGTCCCAGTGCCTCCCCACCCTCTCTGGGAAAAATTCCTTCCTGATGTTCCATCTCAATCTCCCTCTTTCCATTTAAATCCATTACCCCTTGTCCTATCCCGCCCTGCCCTTGGGAAAAGTCCCCCCAGCTTTCTTGTAGCCCCCCCAGGCACTGGAAGGGGCTCTAAGGTCTCCCCGGAGCCTTCCCTTCTCCAGGTTGAACAAGCCAAATTTAACCTTTCCAAGCCTGTGAACCAGTTGTTATCAACATAGTCCACCTTCATCTTTGGTTTTTTCCCCTCCTCCTGGAACAGTTTTCCATTTTTGCCCTCCAAATATGTGATGTCTCTTCCAAGCCACCTTCTCAGGCTCCCTCAATGTTCAGTGAAGAGCAGTTGCAAAGATGGGAATTAATTCAGTTCTCCATGTCTGGGGACAGACTTTTTTGGCAGAGACTGTAGCAATAGGACAAGGGGTGATGGTTTTAAGCTGAAAGAGGAACATTTAGATCAGGTGTAAGAGTCTTCACAGGCTGTTCATCTCCCCTCAGACCCTAGTGTGAGGCAGGTGGAGGATCCATCCACTCTCCCTCTGCTTCTTCAGTGAATGTGGGGGATCCTAGATGAGACGTTTACTATCCCCCCCATAACTTTAAATGGCTCGAGGTTTGTGAGAGAGTTCCCATCTCAGAAGTGCCTGCAGACAGTCCAGGCTGGGAAATTAAGGCATTTCAAAAACTGCTTTTATTATTCCATTAAACAGGACATTAAGCCTGCATATTTATTAAAGACAGACCATTATTCCCTTATTTCTGTTATCCTGAATGTTAGATCTGTTACTAAAATTAGCAAGACCCAAGTAGCTGAGTCCTGCAGGGTGCTAATCGACATCTTTGTGACACTTCTTCATATGGGCTCCAGGGAGACCTCCTGCGCTCCTGACACTCCATGGACCTTGGAGTGGCTGAGGAATGGATGGGTCCCTGGGGGTCATTGGTGTCTGGGGCATCCTCCCCAGGCACAGCATAGCCAGATCCATTTTTTTTTTCTGGTAGCTCTAGTTATTTTGACAGCTCCAGTTATTTTGGCAGCCAGGAGCAAGGACTTTGGCAGCAAGGAGGATTTGCACTCGAGCAGAGGAGGTCGGTTGATAGGGTCATTGTTCTCTGCAGCTTCTTGAGGAGGGGGCACGGAGCGGGGGGCTCTATTCTATTCTATTCTATTCTATTCTATTCTATTCTATTCTATTCTATTCTATTCTATTCTATTCTATTCTATTCTATTCTATTCTATTCTATTCTATTCTATTCTATTCTATTCTATTTGTGGGTGTTGGTCTCTTCTCCCAAGGTACAAGCGATGGGACAAGAGGAAACGGCCTCAGGTTGTGCCAGGGGAGGTTTAGGTTGGATATTGGGGAAATCCCTACCCGGAAAGGGCTGTCAGGGTTGGAAGGGGCTGCCCAGGGAAGGAGGAGTCACAACCCCGGGAGGGGTTTCAGAGCCGTGTGGTGCTCAGGGACATGGGTTAGTGGTGGGCTGGGGAGTGTGAAGTTTAGGGGGACAGGCTGCGGTCTCTGGTTGGATCATGGATTAGTGAGGATGCGAAGAAAAAGTTAGAGAGGTGATTGCAGCAGCTGAGCTGTCTGAACGAGGCAGGCTTTCAGGGATAACGGAGTAGGATATGTCCAAACAAGCTTGCAGTAAGAAGAGGAAGATGCAGGAAAGATTGGTACACCCTGTCCCATCCCTGGGATGGGGACGGCTTAGCCCCCACCACACTCTGCCCTGAGCTCAGTCCCCAGAGGAATTGCAGCAGCTCTGAAGGTGTTAATGGCATTTTACTATTGACTGTGATTTCACTGAACTCCCCTGGAGCCGGGGGGATTTTGCAGGGAGGACACAATGCCCTGAGAAACGTCTGCACAAAGCTGATCCTGGCTCAGGCTGTAGCAAACCTGTGCTGGAGTTTACCAAAAATCAAACAGGGGAGGGAAATAAAAACACCAAAGAGAAAGATGTTTCATATTCAAGGTTTTGAAAAGAATCAAAGGGCTCTTTGATGTGAACCATCCTTTTGAATCAAGGAAAAGGTCTTATTTAAATTGGTTTTATCCATATGAACAAAAATTGCCTGGCTCTTCTGGAAGGTCTTTCTGTTTCCATCGGTTACAGGTACAAGATCAAGACAAAACTGCACAAAAAAAAAAAAAGAAAAAGAGAAATATTTGGCATTGCCAGATCTGCATTTCAAAAATGTGTGTGGGGTGGGAGGACTCCTCTCTGGGTGTAGCTGGGGAGGGCTCCTCTCCTGGCCATCCCCATCCTCTTCCCCCTGTCCCCTTCCCTGTGGCTGTGCCAAGAGCATTGCAGGCCTGAGCATGCCCCAGGGTCACCCTCCTCTGGCCCAAGGAACCCCCTGGGCTCTCCGTCTCGCACAGAAGAGGGACAGTTTGCATCAGGGCAGCTGGGTCTGGGCTCAGGAACAGGCGGAGAGGAGCAGGGAAAGAAAAAGGGGATTAATGAGGCATGGCCCTTTCTGTCCCATCAGCCTAAGGGATCATGGACCAAGCCAGTCTACAACCCTGGAGACACAGATCCACAGAATGGTTTGGGTTGGGAGGGACCTTAAAGCCCACCCAGTCCCACCCCCTGCCATGGGCAGGGACACCTTCCGCCAGACCAGGTTGCTCCACGCCTCATCCAGCCTGGCCTTGGACACTCCCAGGGATGGGGCATCCACAGTTTCTCTGGGCAGCCTGTCCCAGTGTCTCCCCACCCTCTCCGGGAAGAATTTCCTCCTTATACCTGATCTAAATGTCCCTCTTTCAGCTTAAAACCATCACCCCTTATCCTGTTGCTACAGTCTCTGCCAAAAAAGTCTGTCCCCAGACATGGAGAACTGAATTAATTCCCATCTTGGCAAATGACCTTTCCTAGGATCTCGGTCACCTTCCTTCCTGGCTCTGCCTTTCTTTCACCCTGCACCCTGTTTTGAGACTCAGAGCTCTCCTTTTTCTCCTGGTCAGGCTGCTGGGACTTGGATATAGACATCCCCAGGATGGTTCATCCCAGAGATCATGCAGCTTTGGCAGGTCTGCTAGCAGAGGTGCAGCCTGCTCCACCTCTAGCACAGTCCGGAGCAGCCCTGCCACCTTGCATGGAGCAGAGCAATTCCACAGCCTCCAGACCTCCATCAAGGCTTTTGGGGATTGTGCTCCAGGGTCCCACCTCATGCTACCAGTACCACAGGAACCAAATCCCTCTGTATCACCAAAGGGTATTCATGCTCTTCCAGCTCCTCCAGAGCCACAGGGATGTCTCTGCACCATGTTCCCACCATGCAGGTGGCCAGGCTTTGGTACTACCAGCAGATCAAAGCCCTCCTAGAGCTCAAACCCAGCACTAAGTCTCTGCTGACCAGTTCTGGCTGCTCATCTTTTCCCACATGGGCCGCCTCTGTTTTCATGTGGATCTGAGGTGGCCAGGCAAGCTGGAAGCGAGCTAGAGACAAGGAGAAGCCAGCTGGAGACAAGAAGAAGGCAGCTGGTACAAGTAAGGAGGAGGAAAAACATTAGCACCCCAGCTGAAAAAGCCCGCAGCGATACAGTCTCATCCATCAAAGTGTGCTGAAGTGACATGGTTTGGGGAGAAATAGCCTTAACTGAAGACCACCGCGCTATGCTCTGGCTCCTACCCCTAAAGAGCAATCTGGTCCCTGCAAAGGCAGCAGCAGCAGTGGCCAAAAAACACAGGCTGCATGATGGGAACACAGGGACTTGGGACAAAAAGACCTTTTTTCCCTTATATTTTTGATTTCCTATACCTATTAGGGCATCCTCCTTGGCCAGTGCTGGATCCTGGATGATCCTTTGCTCTGGCACAAGGGATCCTCATCTTCTCTCCCTCCTTTTCAGGGTGTCTCTGTGTGTTTTACCTTCATGTGTCTCCAGTCCCACATCTCTGCTTGATGCTAAACATGGGATTTTTGACATTAATGTAAACAGGACCCCTGTGCTTTGCTTGAAGGAACTGTTGGAGAGGAATCCCACAGCTTTCCAAGCACGGATGGCAATGAGCTAGAGCTCTGCCCCACTTCCCAGCACCTGCAATGTCTGCTCTGCGTGGGGGAGGCAGCTCCAGCAGATTTGGGAGCAGAAACGCCTTGGACTGGTGCTGCTAAAACCATCAGAGCTTTGCACTCAGGCCCCTTGGACTGGTGCTGTATCCCCTTGAGGGTGCTGTGCAGGTGTTTGCAGGATGGGTCCTGAGATTGCAAGCTGTGTTAGTTGTTTTTATTATGTTTGCCTCATGTTTCTGCTGGGGAGGGAGCTGGTGTGTTTTGGGATAGCTGAACCCTGTTGTGCAGTCAGCCAGGATGGAGTGAGGGTAGGACTCACCAAGGGAAAAGCAGCTGGTAACTCATCCCACCTCCTTCCAGGCAGCCTGGCACAGGGTACAGCACCAACCCAACACGACTTCTTCCAGCCTAAACAGCTTTTTTCTTACAGCAACTTCACCCCAGTCAAAAGGGAGAGGGTAGGAAGGAGGTTGGGGTGGAGGGGACAAGTTCACTTCCACCTTAGCCAGCCAAATACCCAGAGAAAACCAGTTTGGGTCAAGGATGGACCCTTCAGGTACAGCTGGGAGTGAGGTGGGTGGCAGAGGGAGGATCAGCCCAGTGCAGGGTGGTGTGTGCTCATGCATGGAGTGGTTTGCTGTGTTGGTGTGTGCTCAAGTTCTTCCTGTACATCCTGCACATCATCTTGGTTTTTTAAAATACTGACACAATGGAACAGCCCTCTACCTTCATATCACAGTGTTTTTTTCCCCTCTTTCTCTGTAAACGCCCTAGCCTTGGAGACGATGCAGAAGAGCAGCACACTAGGTAAATACCCACACCAGCCCTACTCAGAGGGTGACCCTCAAATCCTGCCTCTGCCATGTTGAGATGTGTTCAAAGTCTTGCTCTCCAGAGAACACTTGCTTAAATCCGGGGTTAAATGTCAAAACTTCGTGGCCCAGATCTGCCAAGTCTAGATTTGTGCATTTCATTGGGGCTAGGAGCCCACTCACCTTATGCAGCATCCATATGGTATAGCAAGCCAGGGCACAGTGGGTAGAACCTTCCCCATTGTTAGAATCACAGAATCACAGAGCGGTTGGGGTTCAAAGAGACCTTAAAGCCCACCCAGTGTCACCCCCTGCCATGGGCAGGGACACTTTCCACTAGACCAGGTTGCTCCAAGCCTCATCCAGCCTGGCCTTGGACACTCCCAGGGATGGGACATCCACTGCTCCTCTGGGCAACCAGAGAATGAGCCTTGGTCCGTTTATTTACCAATATAGACTTATCCTTAGATTCCCACTGTGGCCTGTAAGGGGAGATGGGACCTTCAAGAAGTGGTTCAGGTAGAGAGGGAACCCCGCTGGACTGCCAAAATTTGGGAGGGATAGGGCTGTACATGTCACAGCTCCTGACCACCTTGAAACTGAGACGCTAGAAAGCATCACCCGATAGCTGTTGACCTTGAAATATTCATGGGCAGGACAGAGCTCTGGAGCCGAAAGCAATCTGGTCGTGGTGAATTATTGATCGTGCCTTTTGTTGTGCATGCCCAGTGGATCCAAGACATGTCTGACTCAGTTCAACTCCCCACCTGACACTAATCAGCCCAGTGGGTCACTTGCTCCAAAGCTGGGGTCATTGCCAAGCACTGGAGTTGAACTTGGTGATGAAAATCATAGAATCACAGACTGGTTTGGGTGGGAAGGGACCTTAAAGCCCTCCCAGTGCCACCCCCTGCCATGGGCAGGGACACCTTCCACTAGACCAGGTTGCTCCAAGCCTCATCCAGCCTGGCCTTGAACACTTCCAGGGATGGGGCATCCACAGCTTCTCTGGGCAGACATACCCATGATGGGAGGCTGGGAGAGGCAAGACTCCCTTCTTCTGTCAGGTCTGGGCACTTTCCTGGTCAACCTGGGCTGGTCAAAACACATTTGCTTGGCACTTGCTGCTCCTGGTGGCTTTCTAGACCTGCTGAGAAGTAGAAATTAGGTAGCGCAGTGAGGTGCATCCCAGCACTAACCTGCATGGCCCTTAGGAAACTCAGCAAGGCTCTTTCTATGATCCAAATCTTCCTTGGTTGCCCCTATATTCAAAGGAAAGAGGAATCTCCCAAGGATCTGACTCAGCCTTTGGATGTGCGTGTCTTCATCCTTGGAGGTTGTGAAGACCAGCGTAGACAGGTTCATAACCTCTGTGTCCAATTAGATAAGGAGGGTCCAAAATTGCAATGTGGCGTTTGGGGGGCATCTTAGGGATGTCAAGCACCGGACCATTGCCTCCATCAGCATAACCAGGGTCCTTTTCATCTTGAGCAAAGAACAGTGAAATGATCTCCCAAAGATTATCAGCCTTTGTCAGGTTTCCCCCATCCGTTTTGCAGCCAAAGTACCATTATATTCCTAGGAAAATAAATGCATCCTAAGGACTATGAAAAGTAGGAAAAGGGCTAGGAGAAGAAGTTCAAAACAGTGGACTGGATGCTGCTGTCCCAAGGAGGAGTCTTCAGCAGCTTGAGACATTTCCTGGGAGCTGTTAGAACTTGTGACCTAGACTGACCCCAAACTGTTCCAGTGTAGGAGATCTTCCAGATCTAGCAGGAGCAATGGGTGATGCTGGCTGCCAGGGTGGTGACGGACCTTGTGCCCTGTGCTAGAAGTGGATGCTTCTTCCCTGGAAGTGTCCAAGGCCAGGCTGGATGAGGCTTGGAGCAACCTGGTCTAGTGGAAGGTGTCCCTGCCCATGGCAGGGGGTGGGACTGGGTGGGCTTTATGATCCCTTCCAACCCAACCCATTCTAGGATTCCATGATCCTCTCATGGGCTGGGTTTCTCCTGGGGACAGTGTGAGTGGAGCACCCAGGGCTGGGTGCTCACAGCTGAAGTTACTACCCACCAGCTGCCTTGGAGCACCCTGTGGCAGGGAACTGTGGCTTGGACACACCTCCCCTCCTTGGAAGGGATGCCCCCGCACTCACCAGGACCATGTATCTCAGGCTGCGTCGAGGAGCCTGACACTGGTATATATATATATAATTTTTTTCTCTCTCTCTCTTTGTTGCCTCAATCAGGATTAAGTTTAACGATGGATACAAGTCAGTAGCAAGGTACCAAAATGACTGGTGGGATCTTGTCTTCTGGGTGGAGAGGGGAAGGGAGGTTGCACTCATCCTAGCCTATCCCAGTCACCCCACATCCCATGAATATGTACCGGCCCAGAAATAAATACACCCAGGATTTGGGATAGAGGCCAATCTGGTTTAAGCTCCAAATCTTCTTTAATTCAAATTAATTCCCAAATCTAAAGCGAGGAGAGCTGGGTATGTGGTCTAGACCCAGGTGAAGCCGATAGTTCATGCACCAGCATCACAGCACTGTGTCTCTGCAAGTGTACGTGTGACTGCTTGAAGTTAGAGCTGAGACCTGCAAGGGAGGAAGAACTGTACAGGAGCACATGAGCCCTGTGCTCCAGGAGTTTTCTCACCCAGCCATACCTGCAAACCTCCTCCATGTCACGTTGGAAAGGAGGGGCAGGTCCTGTGGTCCTCTCCAGCCAAATCCCACAAAATACAATGATGATCACCCCATCTGTTGGGGTAGGGGACTCCCAGAGGCACCATGAATAAGAACACATCTGTATAAACAAATTTATCCAGCATGGGTGAGGTCAGGACAATGATCCCAAACCCTCCCTGTAAGCTTGTCTTCATTGCTGCTGCTCAGAATCTGGGGGGAGGTGGAGGATGCAGAAGGAACCTGCGGAAGCGTGCTGTCCTGCCATTGGCAAGCAGGACCTGAGTGGTTGCAAGAAGCTGTGGGGCAATGCCCCCTTGCTGCCTTGTCACACTGTGCCGGCTGAGGCCAGAGTGGGACCGTGCCCTCTGGTTTGCACTGCATGAACCTTCCCAGCATCAGCCCAGATGGATCCTCCTCGGGGCTGGTGTGACCCATCAGCCCCTTTCCCCTGCCTTGGCCAACTCACGTGGGCCGTGGCGGGGTATATCTGTTAGGGTGTGTTTGTTTCTTCCTCATGTTCATCCTGCTGGCTGTGTCTCTTCCAAACAGTGAAGACCCTGAAGACCCCAGGTACTGGGCATGGTATCCCTGCTTTCCTCAGGCCCTTTGGGCATGCTGTGTGCATGCATGTGACATGCATGCTGGCGTACCAATCCCTGCATGGCATTTGGACCCAGGGAAAGGCCCTGCTTCCTGCCCTCTCCTTCATGGGGAGTAGAGCTTTCTTGTGTTCACCCCATTCACTCCTCCCCAGAGAACAGGGCTTGTGTTCGGTCTGTTCTCCCCTATGCCCAGCAAGGACATATTTTCTTCTACTTAGAGGCCTTCCAAAGGAGCTTTGAGGATAATATTTGTCTGTTTCTCTAGCCAT
>NW_010240936.1:13064-21796 GCF_000690775.1 Eurypyga helias | reverse complement strand
CCATCCATCCATCCATCCATCCATCCATCCTCTCTCCTATGCATAACACCAGCCAGCCCAGTGCCATATGATTTATCCACTCCTGCTCTCTTTATGTCCGTTGTTCCATCTTGCTCACGCCCTCTCCCTCCTCATTCCAGCCCCACCAGCACTGTCACTATCTTCGTGCCCAGTCCCCTGGGTGCCAGTGAGTCAGGACTCCTGTTGCAGCGAGATCTCCCTCGGTCATGCTTGTGAACTGGGTTTGGTTGGTGCATGGGTGTGTTGAGGGGAGAAGGTGGGTGAGGGTCTTTGCCACGGCAGCGGGATGACTCACGGCTGAATCGTTCTTTGTGATTGCAGAGCTAAGGCTAAGGGGAAAGAGAAAAGACACCTCGTGTTACCGTTCAGGTACCCTGACTCCCTCCATTCCTGTTTGTGTCCAGGCTCACATCCAGCTCCAGCCCTTTCAGCAGCATTACCACATCCCCTCGGAACAGCTGCAGGGCAGGACCATGAGTGTAGCTGTGCTAGTGAAGGTGCCTAAGACCAAGTTGCTTGAAGGCATAAAACAAGAACTCTCTGGTGGTGCCACTGGTGGGAATTCTGCGTCCTTTCCAGGCACCCAGCACCCAAACTGTGGCTGTCTGCAGTCAGAGAGGCACCTTTTGCAGTGAGGGCTTGAGAGAAGGGGTAAGGGAGAAAGGGTAATCTGGTGTTGGCTGCTCTGCCAGGTCCTTGGAGAAGGATCTCTGGACCTCTTGTGTAATGCAATTGGTCCATCCACTCAGACAGCCAGCACCATTCCTGCATACGGGAGCCAGGAGAGCAGACAGTCACAGGAGGAAGGAAACGCTCAGATATGGTCTCACAACCCCCATCCAAGCCACATTTACAGTAAAATGAGCAGGGGAAGGACACAGGCTCAGGCACTGCCCTCTCCCACACACCCAAGGATGATGCTCCCTATTCTGGCATGATGGGGACCAGACTCTCTGGCACTCCCAAGGCAGTTTGGAATTTTTTGGGAGAGTTTCCCAGCCCAGCCGTGGCAGGGAAGGGTCTTGCACCAGTGAGCTGCTCAGGGAGATGCAGCTGCTGGTCCCCACAGCAATGCAAAAGGTTTGTGTGTTCAGACCCAACCATGCTCAGGGGGAGGTGGTGAAAAGCCAGAGCTTTGCAGGGTGCTTGGACCACATCCATGAGCTGCAGGAGAAAGCATGGAGTGATTTAAATCCTCTCCCACCACTGGGTGGGGGCACAAGGGCGACTTTTACAATGCAGATGAACCAGCTGAGCTGCTGGCACGGGTGTTTGCCTGCTCCCCTGACAAGCTCAGCTGGCAAGGCAATAATTTCTGCTGGTTTGCTCTCAGAGCAAGTGTCGGGGCAGGGAGGGAGCAGGACTGCTTCTTCCAGAAGCAGCTTCTGGATGGGTTTCCTTGGCTGTTTTCTAGTCCAGGCTCTAAGCTAATCTCTGCCTGTGCTGGGCTCAATGGGAGGACCCTGCTCTTCCCAGACTCCCACCCAGCGCTGGGTCCTACCCCCTGACTTGTGCTGGAGCTGGTCTTCACCTCTCTAAAAACCCATCCAGCATCACCTCAACCAAAAACTTTTTTTTTTTTTCTGGGTGCTTTTCCAGCAGCTCAGTGCACAGAGAGCTGGAGGTCGATGCCCTGAAGAGCCTCCTGCCCCATGTCCTCAGCACAGACATGGTCATGGGGTGAAGTGGATTAACAAGCTCTAATTAAAAAGCAGCCCTCCTAATTACTTTCTAGAGCTTGTTAATTGCTTTCTCCTTCTCGCTTTGCTAATACATAATGGGAGGAGATTAGTGAGGGAAGAAAGAGTGCCAGGGGAGGAAAACAGGGAGGCAAGATCCAAACAGAGAAATGTAGGGAGCCATAAGAGAAGGAAAACAGGTTTGAAAAGCCAGAAAGCAGAGGCAGAGCAGGATTCTGTAAAGCAAAGCAGGGAGGTGAGAAGATGGTGTTTCCTCGTGGTATTAGGGCAGGGGGATGCAGTGTCAGTCTGGGCAATGATGGGGACCCCCAGATCCAGCCCATCTCCTCTAGCTGATCCATCTCTGGAGGGAGGATATAAAGACACCTTTGTGGGAGGATAGGGAAGACCATTCCCTTTACCAAAAAGGAGAATAAGCCTTGTTTCCTGCCCTGGCAGCATTTCAAATCTCCGCATATACCCACTCATGTGTGCGTGCGCAGCTGAGGCTGCTTTACTGGCCCCATACATGCATCCAGGCAATGCCCATCACCTCCAGCCCTTGGTCTGGGGAGTTGTGGATCTCCTAAGCCTTTCCAGTGTAGCAGGGGGTCATGTTCTCACCTAAATCCCAGATGTAGGCATGACAGGTGTGTTTGGGGCCAACGCTGCTGAGGAAGGTTGCCCATGACAGCAACCAGGGGATGGGGCACTTGGAACACTCATGAGGAGCAGGGAAGCTGCAAAGGGAAGAGCAGCCTCCTCTGAGTTTATGGTCTCGTTGAAGGACTGAACATGCACTGAAGCTTTTTTGCCTTTTGTTCCCTTGATGTGCGGCCACCGGCTCCAGCAAAGGCAAAGAGAAGACGAAGGAGCACAAGTAGGTTTGCTCTCCCTGCTCCTTCTCCTCCTTGTTTCCAGCTTTCCTATCTCACACTGTGGCCGATGGGGTACGTGGTGTGCTCTCCCTTCCTCTAAAGCTGAGCCTGTCAGTCTGGGAAGAGCTTGGGTCTCTTGGATGTTTGGCCTGCAGGGAATATTTATCTACAGTAAAAGCCAGTGTAAAAGACAGGCTTGGAGCAGTCCCTGGAAGCTGGAAGGGAACTGTGAGGTCTTGAGAGAAGCCTGTCTGACATCAGGTTTGGATGAGTCTGGGCTTGGGGGAGAGGTCTGCAGCTTGGGCATGGACAACCTGGCCAAACCTCAGGGCAGGAGAGAGTCTGGGTGCAGGTCATCAGCACAAGGCTGGGAAAATGGGGCTCAGCACCAGCTTTACAGCTCCTGTGCCCATAGGTCAGGCTGCTACATCATCCATGGGGACAAGTTTCTTCAGCTCCTGCCTTCCTTTAATCCCCAGCTGCTTGCACTGATCCCAGGCTGTCTGAGCTCTCTCCCAAAAGCAGCATCCTTCAGCTTAGCAGATCTGCTGAAATTCAAGCTTGAGTCTCTTGTGAGGACTGGCTAATCTCCTGCTGTCCAGGAGACAATCCCTGCAGCCACCGCAGGGCAATTCCCAATACGTAAGGTCTCTTCTGGCTCATAACAGTTAGACGTGATGATCTTAATGATCTTTTCCAACCTAAAAGATTCTATGATTCTATGATATTAAGCATTAGAACGGGCTGCCCAAGGAGGTGGTAAAGTCCCCACCCCGGGAGGGGTGTCAGAGCCGTGTGGATGTGGTGCTCAGCGACGTGGGTTAGTGGGGGCTGGGCTGGGCAGTGCTGGGGTAATGTTTGGACTCGATGATCTTTTCCAACCTAAAAGATTCTGTATTTATTGCGCTGCAGTTTAATGTCCACTTTATGGCACTATCTCACTGATGGACTCTCCTAATTAATGGTATAATATGAGGAGGCAGAGATGAGGTGGGAAAAGGAGAAAACCATCTTCAAGCAGTCGGCAAGGAGAAGGCAGACACAAGAAAAGATGGGAAAAGATCCCTCTGCACTGAGCAGCCTAGTCCTTGCTGGCTCCCCTCCCCAGGTTGGCTGGGCAGGGAACTGGGAGAGGCAGACTGGATCTGGGGGTTGGGGTCTTCCCTGGGATCAAGGATGGTGAGCACAGGATGACTCCATGGAGCTGGCAGTGGGGTCTGTCCCTGGTACAGGTGGGAGAACTGGAAGTTTTGGTAGTCCAGGGGTGATGGAGGCAGCACCTGCCTGATGGACGTAATTCCTGCAAAGCAATGAGCCATAGAAACCTTGTTCCCTGCTTCCAACTCCCCAGTAAAAAGCAATGATTAAAATGTCCCTTTTAGCCATGAATAATTAACCAGTAACCTGCAACCGTATCTTTAACTAGAAGCTGGCCAGGAGAGAGACTGCTTCCGCTTCCCTGCCTGCGTCTCAAAATGGTCTGTTCCCCTGTGCTCCGCTCCTGGAGAGCCACATGGGTGAAACCCTAAAGGACAAAGCCAAGTGCTTCTGGGGTCAACCGACCAAGCGGAGGGGGTGCGTTCGCCATCAACTGAAGATAATTCGTCTGCTCAATCCCGTATTAGACACCAGAAAATCCAAGGGGAGAGTGCTGCGGGAGGCTGGGTGGATACTCTGGTGTCTAATTCAGGTTTAACAGGTTTGCTCAGAAGGCTGTCCCTGTTTGGGAACAGAGGCGAGGTGTTCTGTCCTCCACCCCAAAACTTGCAGGACACCAGTCTTGACCCTGCTGCCAAATTGGGTTGCAATGAGCCAGCAGCTTGCGCTGTTTTGGAGGGGAGCAGGCAGGGTGGCAGTCCCCTCTCCGGCATCTCCATTCTTCAGGAAACCAGGCTAAACCAGGCTTTGGCAAAATGGGGGCTCCCGGTGCTGCCGCCCAGCCTGTGTCGGCATCTCAGGTTCGCAGGGCCTCATGTAATATTCACGTGGGGACGGTGTCAGCTCTCTGCTGGCACCGGCTTCCCAGCCGCGCCACAGGAGCGGTGGAGGGGTCGGCACAACCTTTCTTTAATTCTGCAAAGATCCTGCTGTGCCTGGAGAGGAGGCTTGGGCAACATCCCCATCCCTCCTTGGTCCTGACCCGCACGTGGGGCACAGCTCTGCCCTCGGCACAGGGATGGCCACCCCTCCCTAGACGTGCCACTGGATGCTCTCCTGTCTCACCTGAGCTCTTCCAGCATCTCCTCCTGGGGGAAGCCAAGTCCTGGATGGCCGGCGGGTGAAGGTAGTACCCCTGAGGGATGGAAACGGGAAGGGGGTTTGTATAGGATGTGTTGCTGCTCACCTGGCTTGGAAAAGTGGACTGAAGGGGCTGGAGGATGAGCCAATGGAATCTCTCTCTGAAACATCTGGGACAGCTCATCCTACACTTGCTTCTTCCCTTCTCCTCAGCACGTACCAAATACGCTGCCAAAATCCCACAAAATCCATCCTTTTTCTTTTTTTTTCCTTTTCTCAGTGACCTCCAAACTCCACTGTTTCCTAGATACTTGCTCCCTGGAACTACAGTAAAACCAGTAAGGGCAGTGGTGAAGGAGGGAGGCAGCGCCAGATGTTGTAACTGGGGCTGAGAGGAGCAGCAGGGAGATGTGGCTGGGGTGGGGGCATGGGGACAGCACCCAAAGGTGTATGCACAGAGAGACACTGTGCCTTCTGGATTCTGCTCCTCAAACCAGGTAGAGCTGAGGCTCATCTTGTGGATGTGTTAGATGCTCTCAGGCTATTTCCCATTTCTGAGACTTCTGCAGTAAAACTGCCTTTGGGAACACAAGAGGCTCCTGTAGCTGTCCCTGTTTACTGATGCTCAGCTGGCAGCGAGGGGTCATCACTTTGGGAGGGGAGAGGGTTGCACGTGAGAGGCAGTGTCATCCCTCTGGAAGGAGCTGGGTTGGGCTGGTTCTGCTGGCATGGGTGTTCCTTGGACTGGGTGCTTAATCCCAGTCCTGTTCCATATGGCCAGAAACAGCTTCATTGTTTATAGGGGCATTGGGTGCTGTGTTAACCCAATGCACCCCCAGTGCTCGTGCAAGGACCTCGTTAATTTGGGTCCTGGTAGAAGATCAGTACTGCCAGTGTCTTCCCTGCAGAGTCCTACTGGCTCCTTCACCAGTTGCTATTCTGCTTTCTTTTACATCCCAAGGAACCTCAGAAATTCCTAGGACAGACACAATGATTTTATCACTAACCATCTGTGCAAACTGCCTGTGTGCCAGCTCTGGGGCTGGTGGGACTTTTTTTCCCCCTTTCATTTAAAGGAAATTAATTGGAAAGAAGGGAATGGAATGTAACTGACCCTGGAGATGTGTTGTCTTACGGAGGGGCTGTGTGTCTGCTGGATTTCCCACGCTCAGTGGTGGAGGGATGGTCTCAGAGCAGAGTTTCACAGCCTGGGCTCTTACAGCATTTGCTCATTAAAAAAAAGAGTTTGCAAATAGCTTAAAGACGTTACTACCCCCATAGCACCTTGAGGCAGAGGATCCTTGGCAGGTTTACAGATACTCCTCGTCTTTCCTCCTCCTATCCATTGAGAATCTGCCCTTTCAGTGAGGATCCCGTGAATTAATCACGGCTACCAGAGACTGCCTTGGGGCCCGAGCATTGCTTTAGTTCCAATTAAACCTCGGCTATAAATAGTTCCTGTATCTTATGCTGGCCTTCTGCCCCAATTGAACTCCCCCCTCCCTTGGTGAATACATTATCCACCTATTCTCCTTAATTTTCTTCTGGTTTGCTCTGGCTCAAGAGCATGTCCATCAAACCTGCAAGGCTTCTGCAAAGAGCAACGCTTTCAGGTAATGGGAATTTTCCAATTAAAAAAATCCCCCCTTGGCTTTACCACTTGTTTTTGGGACAGTCACAGGCCATTGCCTTCAGCTCTTTAATACTAGAACAGCGTTATCGCACGGTCTGACCTGTGCTTGTTGCTGGTATAAGTTTTCCAGGTACTACGGAGGAGGTGGGTTTTTTTTTTTTTTTCCTACTGAGGTTTTTCAGCTGAACCTTCAGGCTCAAAATCCACATCCCATCCAGACTTCATAATTTTCACCCAGGGTGACTCAGAACCTCCCACCTCTTTGCAACAGCAGCATGGACTTAACTCCAAATAACAGGGAACAGTTTCCTGGAAAATACCTGCAAGGCTGTTGTCTTAAACAATCCCTGCCCGTTCGCACTTGAGAGGGATCCAGTTCACAGTGCAGAAGTCCTGGTGTTTACTGAATGCTGTATTTATATATATTTTTATATATGTTTCATATTCTGTGATTGATATATGTTTGCTGTATGTGTATGTGACAAACACCAAGGAACGTAGGAGCCCGGACTGCCAAAGCACTTGGGGTTGCCCAGACTTATTTCTGAGCTGGAATAACAGCCCCACTGAAACATGTGGGGAGAGAAGTTCAACTTGCCTGGAAATGGTGGATATATTTAGAAAGCAACCGGCGAGGCATTATTTTATCAGCCAATCCATCCCAAACTGCCCTGAGTGAATTTGACCCCAGCCTAGATTGCAGGCAGGGAGTGGACTGGCCTGGTAATGGTATTTCTCATGCTGGAAGGGGAAAAAAAATCACGTTTCACCTGTTTGCTGCTGCTCTAGCCAAAGAGGGTGTTGATTTTTCACAGCAAAGGTCTGGGGGAAGTGGTTGGACATTTTAAGTTTTTAGGTAATGGTTTTAGGTAGCTGGGGAGCAATTGCAGAAATGGGTACGGAGAGATGAGGGGTCTGTGTGCAGTGGGGGCCAGCAGCAGACGGGAGGTATGGGGGGAGGAAGAGTTCCTTGGCTGCTAACACTGTGCTCCAGCCTCGTGTTTTATCCCGAGTTGGGGCATTCCATGAGAAAAAAAAAGAGACCCAAGACTCAAAAAATCACACTCAGCTGTGATCTTGACTGCCCTGTGTTGTCTTTGCAACAGCCCCTGCTCAGTCTTCCAGCTGCTATTCCCTCTCTTGCTCTCGAGCTGTCAAAGGCTCCTCCTGTTCCCACCCCCAAATCCCAGAAAACAACACCAAAAATACAGTCATTGATTTATTTCACTTGTCCTCCCTCTCTTCTTCCAGAGCTGGGAAAGGAGTTTTTTCAGCCATGAAGCTTGGCAAGACACGTCCGTCCAAGGATGACCATCGGAAACAAGGTATGCTGCTCCTGGGAGAGGTTGTTCCTTGCTCCTGTGTTGCTTTTTGGCTGGTCTCTACATCCCAGGAAAGCACCCAAAAAACCCCATAGGATGGTTTGGGTGGGAAGGGACCTTTAGATATCATCCAGTGCCACCCCCTGCCATGGACAGGGACACCTTCCACTAGACCAGGTTGCTCCAGCCTGGCCTTGAATGTTTCCCTGTGCTTGGGGGGACAGATGGAGAGAGAGGCTCCATGAACTGATGGAGAGAGGCTCCTGCTGAAGGCTTGGCCAGATATCACCCACCTCGTGCAACTGTGGCTAAACCTGTGATTTCCGCAGGCAGGTTCCTAGTTATTTTTAGGGATGATTTGCAAACATGACTATGCAAAACAGGATTTAGCCCTTGCCCCATGCTGGGTGCACAGCACAAGCAGAATGAGAGGAAGGGCTTGGGTGCTCTGGAGCTGCCTGTTCCCTGGGCTCCTTCCGAAATCGGACACCTTTCTGGAAATGCACAAGAGGGTTGGCGATTGGAGTTTTGTTGTTGTTTCCATTCAGACCAAAAAACTGGGTTTTGATGGCAAAGAAATGGAGGAATGTGTGTTTGTGAGCAAAGACAAAGTGTTGCTTTAGATAGTGTTTCTAGGTAAATCTTCCCCAGTTTTCAGCCAGGTTTGAGGGTAGGAAAAGGGGAATTTGGCCTGGGACAGCAGCCTAGGCGCAGGCATTGGCAACCTGTGGGAAGGCATGGCATTGAAATTGGAGTGGCCTTCCCCTCTCCCCAGAGCTTGGGAGTTCATCCCGTGGTTAAAGCTTCATGCAAGACTGTGGGGAAAGCAGCTGGGATGCAAATTGGCTTTAAATTGAAAAATGGCTTTAAACTGACAGAGGGGAGATTGAGATTGGACTTCAGGAAGGAATTCTTCCTGGAGAGGGTGGGGAGGCACTGGGACAGGGTTCTCAGAGAAGCT
>NW_010240936.1:9153-12995 GCF_000690775.1 Eurypyga helias | reverse complement strand
CCCACAAGTGGGTTGTGGAAACTAGATGGGCTTTGAGGTTCCTTCCCACCCAAACCATTCTATGAAAAGCAGGAGCAGGGTGCACAGTCAATATTAGAGTGTCTCCACAGATCAGGATTTACCCATGGTTGAGGAATGGTTGCAACTCAACTGCTATATTGCATGGTGTGGTCAGTGCCACGCAGCCATGGGGCTCCTTCTTCCACCTTTCCCAGGTAGCTCTGGCTTTCACACCTCACCAGGGTTCAGCTCTCTTAAGACCACCCTCCTCTCAGACTCAGCGCTGTCTTGGCTGTGATTCTTACCCTTGGTCTGGTCTGTTTGTGATGGGATGGGGTGGATGTGTTGTGCCCTCTGCCTGTTGACCCAGCTTTGGGCGGCTTCCCTGCCGTAATGGTCCTGCTCGGGTTAAACTGACCCACTGAACCACCAAAAACCAAGCCGGGAGGGTGGAGCCTGTCTGCCCACCCGCACGTGGCAGGATCGAACCTGCTGAGGTCCTTCCCGGCTGGTGGGGCTCTGACTCAATCTCAAAACCTCCCAGTTGAGTTGAGGACACCCTTTCCCCAGCCAACCTGCAGCAGTGTCTCTCCACCCTGATGGAAAGCTTATCCTAACACCCAGCCTAGATCTCCCTCGCTTCAGCTGAAGCCCATGTTATCTCACAAAATCTCTCCAGATTATGGTGAAAAATCTGATTTCTGGTCTCCTGGAGCATGGTACGAGCTTGCCTAGGTTAGTAGTGACCCAGGGAATGTTTTCCTGGAGCAGTGTCTGTTCATGGTGGGTTCACACAGCCGTGCCACCAAGGCAAACCAGTGACCCAACAGCTACACTGGTGGCTTTGGCTGACAAAAAAAAAAAAAAAGAACAAACCCTGTTGCTGTTTTGGGGTCACTTCTTGACCAGAGCAAAGGCAAGAGGGGGTGGACACAACACGCACATGGATTGTGCAGGGAAGAGGAATATCCCAACCTTCTTCCCATAGAAATGCAAACCAGTGGGCAACGCAACTGTGTCTCAGTTCCGGTGGGATCTGGGGTTTTGACCCTTCCTGCAGCAGTTTTTCTTCTTGGGAAATGACCCCTTTCTCCTGTTTGGTTGGGGTTTGGTTTTGGTTTTTTGGGGTTTTTTTTCAGACCTCCCTACCCCAAAGTTAGACAGTTGGCTGTCTTTGCAACTGCTCCTCTGGAAGCTGTGGCTGCAACACTTGCTCAAATGCTCCTTCACCCCTTGAAGTCTGCGTTGTTTGCCATTTTCCATTTTCTTTTTGCCTTCACAAAAAACAGGCATGCTGCCCGGGTGGAATAATGTGTCACAGGAGGCAATATCTCTTTTTTTTAAAATCCCTTTTTAGACCGGGTTGTCTGTGACATGACCCTAGTGAGCATTGTTCTTTGAATTATCAGGTGAGGTTGATAGGACGTATTGATTACCTTTCTCTTCACCTTTAATTATTAACTGAGTGGAAACAATAAGAGACATTCTTTTGTCTCCTTTATGCAGATGAACCCGCTGTTTTGGAGGCAGAAGACCTGGACCGAAAAGCCATGAGACACGGATGTGGACTGGAGCCAGACACCATCTCCTTGGCCTCTGTCACAGCTGTCACCACCAACGTCTCGAATAAGAGGTCAGGAAGTGAGGGTACCCCACAGCTGCGTGTCCCTGGAGATGGGCTGTGTTGGAAAGCACATCGCCCTGTGCAACCAGTGGTTTTTTGGAAATACCTGACCTGGTCCAGAGATCACTGACATTCAATGATGTTTCACAGTCAGAATCATGGAATTGTTCTGGTTGGAAAAGCCCTTTCAGCCCATCCAGTCCATTACCCCAGCACTGCCCAGCCCCCACTAACCATGTCCCTGAGCCCCACATCCACACGGCTCTGAAACCCCTCCCGGGGTGGGGACTCCCCCTCCCTGGGCAGCCCCTTCCAACCCTGACAGCCCTTCCCGGGAAGGAATTTCCCTGATATCCAACCTAAACCTCCCCTGGTGCAACTTCAGACCGGTCCCCAGGGTTTATATTCCTCAGATTCAAAGAGGGCAGGAGTTTCAAGGGGTGACCCTGCAACTGCTCTGTCACAGCTTGCAGCAAGTCCATCTGTGGTTTGACTGAACGTTTCTTCTGCCCCTCCAAAGGTCCAAGCCTGACATCAAAATGGAGCCGAGTGCTGGCAGGCCGATGGATTACCAGGTAGGTGACAGTGTTGTGTCCCCAACCTCAGCTCATGGGGCAGGTCACAACCAGGAGATGGAGGGACAATTATACAGGGAACAAGTTTGTGATGGGTTTTAACACACTGCAATCACAAACCATGACATCCCAAGAGCTGGCGTTACAATGATCTTGAGATTAGGACAAGAGATAACGGGTTTAAACGGAAAGAGGGAAATTGAGATGGGATATCAGGAAGGAATTCTTCCCGCAGAGGGTGGGGAGCACTGGGACAGGTTTCCCAGAGAAGCTGTGGATGCCCCATCCCTGGGAGTGTCCAAGGCCAGGCTGGATGAGGCTTGGAGCAACCTGGTCTAGTGGAAGGTGTCCCTGCCCATGGCAGAGGGGGTGGGACTGGGGGGTCTTTAATATCCCGCCCAACCCAAACTGTGCTGGGATTAAGTCATTAACTGGGTGTTCCCTCTATCCTAGGAAGCCTAGAAAGCCCAAATGAACCTGTGATCGAAACAGGCTATCTCCAGTGCATTTCTCTTACTCCCCAAGAGCTTTCAGTACGCTGTTGAGTAGGTTGCTCACTGCATTTCCTTGGATAGGCTGGTGCATGGTTGCTGTTGTCCTGTTCAGTGGCGCTACATTCCTGCCACTTCAACTACAGGTAGAAAAGCCACACGTTTAGTTTCTCAAGGCTCAGATGATCCATACTTCTCCCTCTTCTTTCACTAGTTGGTCCCAGCGTGATTCATAAACTGGTTCCTCTTTTCATTTTCACCAAGTTGTGCTGATTCAGCAGCAATTTAGCTTTATGTCCTCACCTCTCAGCACAGCAGCATGTTCCTGGGGATATCTCTGTACAAGGCAAATAATGTTTTTTGTTAGATATTTATTGCAGAATATTTGCAGTGTCCGCTGCAGACCAAATTGTGAGGCTTACAGGGTGTGCTTGGTTCAGGAGGGGGGAACATAAAGAGGAGGGGGAAGGTGCAAAACCAATTTCAACCAAGAGGCAGAAGGAACAAAATTTCCACTGCAAACAAGAGGATCACAAGGTTGGTGTTAATGGGGAGTGGCTGATTTCTGGACTATAACAGGATTTGCAGTACTAGGCTGGTTCATGAACAAGGTTGACCTCATGTCTGGCTGACCTCCGTATGTCTGCCTGCCTTTGACAACTGACTTTTGTGGAACACCTGAGAATTAAGAAAGGAGTTGATCTGCTGAGTTGAATCTGTTGAAGGCAGAAATCTGCTTGATTCTATGATTCTATGATCTTCCAGCCCCGTTCCTAGGAAACCTCAAGACAACCCCTCAGTCTGTCACAGCAGAGGGGATGAGAGGGCCAATGTGTTTCTGGAGGATGGTGCCCAGCAAAGCCATCTCCAGGAGCCAGCGTGTCCTGGAGGACCCACAGGAGTGGAGGGGAGGTCTCAGTACAAAGATGACCCTGGCTGCAAGTCTTCCCAGAAGGTCTTTGAGGTGTTTCTGGGTCTGGGTTCCCTAGAATCATGGTACTTTTAGGTTGGAAAAGACCCTTAGGACCATCAGGTACAACTGTTACCCCAGCACTGCCCAGCCCCCACTAACCCATGTCCCTGAGCCCCACATCCACACGGCTCTGAAAGCCCTCCCAGGATGGTGACTCCTCCCTCCCTGGGCGGGCTTTC
>NW_010240936.1:0-7901 GCF_000690775.1 Eurypyga helias | reverse complement strand
AATAAGGCCTCCCTGCAGCCTTCTCTTCTCCAGGATGACCCCCCCCACCTCTCCCAGCCTGTCCCCATGGCAGGGGGGCTCCAGCCCTCGGAGCATCTCTGGGGCCTCCTCTGGACTCGCTCCAACAGCTCCATGTCTTTCTGCTGTTGGAGGCCCCAGAGCTGGACGCAGAACTGTGTTGTTGACTTTCTGGGCTGCCAGCTCATGGCCAGCTGCTCGCCCCCAGCACCACCAAGTCCTTCTCCTCAGGGCTGCTCTCAGTCCACTCTCTGCCCAGCCTGTCTTTGTGCTTGGGATTACCCAGCCCATGTGCAGGACCAGCCTCTGCTCCCGTAGCTCAGCTGAATCTGTTTGCCTTTACACCCATGGTCTCCTGTATCCCATACTGCAGCATGCTCCGGCATGTCCAAGCAGCCCAGTGTTTTTGGAATGACCAGTGGACCCCAGAGCCACCACCATTGCACTGAAAATGGCTCAAAAATGAGATGGCCAGACAGGATTTAAGGTAGGGAGCAACATCTGATGCTGCTCTCGGGAGGTGAAATTGCACGAATCCTTCTCCACAGGTCAGCATCACCATCATCGAGGCCCGGCAGCTGGTTGGGCTCAACATGGACCCTGTGGTGTGCGTGGAGGTTGGAGAGGAAAAGAAATACACATCCATGAAGGAATCGACCAATTGTCCTTACTACAATGAGGTGAGTCTGTGCTCTGGTGATGCTCACAACTACCTGCTCCTGGGACTCTACACTGCTGTTAGTCAACTAAATGTATTTTCATGTGGCTTGGCTATTTTTCTTTTTTATTTCTGTTACATCTTGTCAGAATAAGATGAAATCTCAAACCACACAGAAGGAGAAATGAAGCCTTTGCCCTCTGGCATTTTGCAAAAATGGTAAAAAGTGCCCTGGCTTGATCTGTGCTAAAGTGTTCTCAGTTTTTCTAAGAAGTTAGTGCTTCCTTCTAGTTCCCCAAACTGCAGAGATAATCAGTGTTGGCGTTCACACGGATCGAATGCTCAGAATGTGCCAGAATGCTCCTCTGGGCAGTCACAGCTTCTCCAGCTGGACCGTGCGCCGTAATAAATCCTTTAAATCCAAAAGGAGCCCATCCCTGCTCTTCTGCCTTCACGACTGCTTTTTCCCTTCCAGTACTTTGTCTTCGATTTCCACGTCCCCCCAGATGTCATGTTCGACAAGATCATCAAGCTGTCTGTAAGTGAGCATGGTTGCATTGTCCTTTTCATGGGGATTTGAAAGAAACCAGCCCATTTTATATATGTAGTGGGGATGGATTTAAGGTCCTTGACATGAGACCTCCAATGGGAGATGGGGTGTGCCATCCTACAAGCCTCAGCTCTTTTGTAGACCCCTAGTCCCTATTTCTGAAGCTGACCTTCGTTTGTGGGGCCACAGAGCTGCATCCCTGCACTCGCTATCTCCCTGCATCTCTGGTATTTCAGAGACAGGCAGAATTAAACCTGTCTTGGGATGTGTTTTAGGCTTGGGGAGAAGCAAGACCTTCCCAAGTATTCCAGAGAATTTCCTGAGGCACGGGACTGGCAGAGCTATTGTGGAAATTCAGGACTGCAGATGCTGAGAGCAAAGCAGAGACTGCAGCCCTCCCCACCGCCACCGAGGAGGGCCATGAACAAGATTTGCAGATTCACTGACCAAAGCACACTAATTAGGAGTATCTAGATCTCTCTCATGCACACATCGGCTGTACAATTTCTCCCACTAAGGGAATTAGACCATAGATTTTGAGCATCCTGAAGACCCCTCCTTCAGGTATATGTCCCAGTGTGTGTTGCCATTGTGGCTGGAAAACTGCACCTTGTTTCAAAGATTAATTTCTTTGCATTTTTTTCTATTCACTCCAAGTATACACTTGCTCGCAAGAATGCTAAGCAAGAGCTGCAACACAACATGCTTGTTGTGTCCTTCTACAGACCAAGGTCTTTCACAAACCGAGGAAGATCATAGAATCATAGGATGGTTTGGGTGGGAAGGGACCTTAAAGCCCCACCAGTCCCACCCCTGCCATGGGCAGGGACACCTTGCACCAGACCAGGTTGCTCCAAGCCTCATCCAGCCTGGCCTTGGACATTTCCAGGGATCTGGCTTCTACAGCTTTTCTGCCCAAAAGATGCATCAGCTCCTTTCCCACCTGACACTGAACCCCTTTAGAAAGAACCTTATGGCTTCCAGGGTATGGAAAAAAGTCTGACTTGTTTCTTCTCTCGATTTCCAGGTGATCCACTCAAAAAACCTCCTGCGCAGTGGGACTTTGGTTGGCTCCTTCAAGATGGATGTCGGAACCGTTTATACCCAACCTGGTATGTAAACGCTGTTTGCAACCAGTCCCATGTGTCTGTCTGCACCGTTGAATAAATGTCCTTGCAAGGGAGCCAGGCAGGTGCTAATTTCCTTGGGAAAGTTATGGAAGCTCATGGAAGTTAATTTTAGCATCCTAGATATAAGCAAGTCACCTGGGCTCCTTGTGTGGTCTGGAAAGGGCCCTCAGCATCTCAGGTTGTGTGTCCCATCATGAAATAAAGGGTTGCATCCCGAAGCTGAGATGCCCTCTGGGTGTGCTGGTCCCTACCCGCTGACTTGCTGAGGAAGGAAACCCAAGGCGACTTCCTTATGCAAAATATCACCCTTCCAGACAGCTGAAGGTTGTGGGATGTGTCTTGCCCTCGGTGGCTGGCATTTAAACCAAGAAATGAAGATGCCTGGTGTGCAAAGGAAAAGAAAAAGAGGTTATTAGAACTGCTGTTGTGTTGCTCGTTGACGATAAACAACAGCAAGACCCCTTTGAGGGCTGGGTGCTCGCAGCATGCCGAGCTGAACACACAACACCCCTCCGGAAATGATACCTCCAAAATCACTGCAGGGTTTTTTCCTTGCTGCTGTCATGCCTATCACTGCACTTTACCTCTATAAATAAGTCTGAGAGCTAAGATGTAAATGAAGCCTCCAAAGCCTGCGCCTTAGGGATGCTTAGTAGATGATGCTGGGGGAGCCTTAAGGGATCATCTAGTCTTGTTCTCGGCTCCACAGAAGGATGAAGTCTTTGTCACACCATCCAAAAAGCACCTAAGATCTTAAAGATATAGAATCATGGAATTACTTAGGCTGGAAAAGCCCTCTCAGCCCACCCAGTCCAACTGTCACCCCAGCACTGCCCAGCCCCCCACTAACCATGTCCCTGAGCACCACATCCACACGGCTCTGAAACCCCTCCCGGGATGGTGACTCCCACTGATGGAAACTTCACCCACTTTCAGACAATTTATCCCGTTGCTTCTCACTCTTCAATGAGACACACCTTCCTAATGAATTTTTCAGGGGTTTCTCTCTGAATTCCTCACTGTTGAAGATGTTTTTTACATGTATTGTGTGGGTCCCCCCACTTGAGTGGAATGACATTTCTAGTCCTCAGAGTAATTGCTGTGTCTCATCCTGATAAATGACTCTCTTGTCCCCTGTCTTTCAGAGCACCAGTTCTACCACAAATGGGCCATCCTTTCTGACCCCGAGGATCTCACTGCTGGGCTGAAAGGTTACCTGAAGTGTGACATCGCCGTGGTTGGGAAAGGGGACAACATCAAGACACCGCACAAAGCCAATGAGACAGATGAGGATGATATTGAAGGGTAAGGATCTGCAGAGCCAGCTTCACATAGCATTGCTTAGGAATGACTTTTTGTCTCTCTTCGCCTTGGATTGTGTGTTGAGGATAGAATTCCCTTTGGATGAGGCTGATAGCCCTTCTAGTAACTAGAAGGACAGAATAAGTTGATGAGAAAAAAGGAGATGTGGCAGAGTACTGGTGCAAATCCATGTCATATCAAGGACAGAGTAGTCATTTCTATCAGGTCAGACCATCTGCTGGTTACCAGCACCAGCCTGATGTCAACCAACCTGATGTACCCAGTGTTTGCATAATGCTCCTGTTGACCCTTAAATGGGATGGGGTCTCACCACTCACTGCCAGGGCACAGCAGGGAGGTCTTGTAGGTGAGCAGGGCTCTTTGACTCCCCAGAACATCTAAAAGGCCATGGAATAAAAATCAGGAGAGTTTCAAACTTAGTTCCAGCCCCAAAATGTTTCAGGATAATTAAATATCTCCAAGTGCAACCACGGGCTTTCAAGTCCACCTCAGCCTCTCAACACTTCATCAGAAACCCAGATAAGTAACAACATACCAATGCAGCTGTCTTGACTTGTTAGAGACCAGGGGGCTTGAGGCACCACCTGGACTATTTTGGACCATCACTCCATGCTGTGGTGGTGATATTGTCCCAATTTTTCACGCACAACTCCAGCAATTCCTCTAGAAATTGTTTTGTTCACACCATCCCCCATGGCTCTCTTCATTTCCCTCAGAAGAGAAAAGCCACATATACCCAGAAAAACAATTTAATGGAGTTCAGTTCTTCTCCCAGAATAATCACACCAACTCCCCTTGGCCCCTGGTAAAGAAAAGTCTTTTCCAACGTCCCATTCATCCAGCCTGCATTAGATGTCTAAATTAGGCTGAGTTTAATTGCCCTCTAGACTCCCCTGACAGTGATGATTATATCCCTTCAGTGCAATGCATGTTGTCCTAGGGGCACCGCAATGGGCTGCTTTACCTTTTTTCTTATGAAACCACCACTTCCCATCCCAAAAAAAAATGAGGATGGGGCAGAAAGAGGACAGCAATAAAATGTACGGCTGCAGAAGTGGTCACCTTTCCAGCTCCACAAGGCCTGTGCTCAGAAACTGGGGCAGTTTCTCCCTTTTCCGTAAGCCTCTCCCGATAAACCTGCCAGCCCCAGAAGCTGTTTCCAACCCTACCTGTTGGCGTTGTAGGAACCTCCTCCTCCCGGATGGCGTCCCTCCCGAGAGGCAGTGGGCTCGTTTCTACATCAAGATCTATCGAGCAGAGGGGCTGCCCCGTATGAACACCAGCATCATGGCCAATGTGAAGAAAGCTCTCATTGGGGAGAACAAGGACTTGGTAGACCCCTACGTGCAGGTGGTCTTTGCAGGGCAGAAGGTGAGCAAGCTGCGTGTGGTACCAGGATGACCCTGGGAGGTAACAGGACCAGTCATTATGTGGTGGCCAGAGATGGTCTCAGTTGCGCTGGCGTGTAGATGCGTGGCAAGGCCACCGTGTTTGCGGTGCTTCCCCTCACTTGTGCAGACTACGATGGGTTTGCAGCAGTCTCCAGGTGAGGAAAGGAGCTTGTTACTTGGGAGAGGGGAGTCATAGCATCATAGAACGGTTTGGTTTGGAAGGGATTTAAAGCCCACCCAGTCCCACCCCCTCTGCCATGGGCAGGGACACCTTCCACTAGACCAGGTTGCTCCAAGCCTCATCCAGCCTGGCCTTGGACACTTCCAGGGATGGGGCATCCACAGCTTCTCTGGGCAACCTGTCCCAGTGCTCCCCACCCTCTCCAGGAAGAATTCCGTCCTGATGTCCCATCTCCATCTCCCTCTTTCCATTTAAACCCGTCACTCCCTGTCCTTGGGAAAAGTCCCCCCAGGTTTCTTGTAGCCCCACCAGGCACTGGAAGGGGCTCTGAGGTCTCCCCGGAGCCTTCCCTTCTCCAGGCTGAACCCCCCAACTCTCCCAGCCTGTCCCCATGGCAGAGGGGCTCCAGCCCTCGGAGCATCTCCGGGGCCTCCTCTGGACGCGCTCCAAGTGGCTGATATCCCTGTCCCAAGGCAGAATGCATATGTCATTAACAAGGGATCCGCTCAGGTTGGGAGGGATGGCTTGGGAGCTCAAACCTTTGTCACACATCTGTCTCCTCCCACTTGGCAGGGGAAGACATCCATACAAAAAAGCAGCTATGAGCCTCTCTGGAATGAGCAAATAGTCTTCACAGAAATGTTCCCCCCTTTGTGCAAGCGGATAAAGATCCAGATCCGAGACTCGGACAAAGTCAACGATGTGGCCATTGGTACCCACTTCATTGATTTGCGGAAAATCTCTAATGAAGGAGACAAAGGTAAAGCTAAGATGGAGTGGGGGCAGACCGAGCTGCCTTCTTCACGGTAGAGACATGTCCCTTTGGCAGAGTGCTAGGAAAATAGCCTAAGCTCCTTCCCCATTCCTGGAGATAGCTGCTTCCTGGTGCCCAGCTGGAGAGACCTCGTTTCTCTGCAGTGGTCTTCTGAGGTCACTGCATGTGCTCTTTGAAAACTAAGCCACATCATAGAATCACAGACTGGTTTAGGTTAGAAGGGACCTTAAAGACCATCTAGTTCCAACCCCCATGCCATGGGCAGGGACACCTTCCACTAGACCAGGTTGCTCCAAGCCTCATCCAGCCTGGCCTTGGACACTCCCAGGGATGGGGCCTCCACAGCTTCTCTGGGCAACCTGTTCCAGTGCCTCACCACCCTCTCTGTGAAGAACTTCTTCCTGATATCTAATCTAAACCTCCCTGTTTTACATCACAAACCTCCAATCTACCACTTGGAAACAAAGCCACCCACAAACAAAAAATTCATTGCCATGAATGGTTGAATATCTGACAGGTTCCCCCACCTGCGCACACACGAACGCACCAGCACTTGGGGGCAGGACCAACGGGAAATCAGAGATGGCTCTAGAAAGGGCACTAACAGCAGGTTCTTTTTCTTGACCCTCACACTGAGTAATTTGCCTGATGGGGGACTCAAGTCTGCCTTTGGGCTGCTGCACGGCACAGTCCCCGTCACCACCTCTGCTGCAAAAACGTTTCCATGTATGGTTGCAGTCACGCAATTCCACGCACACATGTCCAT
The DNA here is from genome assembly GCF_000690775.1 of Eurypyga helias. Lineage (NCBI taxonomy): Eukaryota > Metazoa > Chordata > Aves > Eurypygiformes > Eurypygidae > Eurypyga > Eurypyga helias. The sequence goes on along the minus strand of NW_010240936.1, from coordinate 1,109 downwards.
ATTTGAGCATACGGTGCCGTACACAGACCAGGAAAGCGAGGCTAATCCATGAGGGAGTTTGTACCCTGAGGCAGAGACACCCCCTTCTCCTTACACATCCCCTTCCCTATGTGCATATGTGACCTGCTGCAGGCTTCCTGCCCACCTTTGGCCCTGCGTGGGTGAACATGTATGGTTCCACTCGGAACTACACCCTGATGGATGAGCACCAGGAGCTGAACGAGGGTCTGGGTGAAGGCGTCTCCTTCCGGGCCAGGCTTTTGATGAGTCTTGCTGTGGAGATCTTGGACACCACCAACCCGGAGATTAACAGCTCCACCGAGGTGCAAGTCGAGCAGGCCACGTCAATTGCTGATGTAAGTCATAGAATCATAAAATAGGATCATTGAATATTTTAAGTTAGAAAAGACCATTAAGATCATCAAGTCCAACCACTAACCTAACACTGCTAAGTCCACCACTAAACCATGTCCCTAAACCTACAGCTGCCAGTGGTGAGGCTCTCGGACCCCTTGGCTTTTTATGTTTGGTTTCACAAAACAAGATTTTATTTAGTGCTTTTCTATGTGTTCTGGATTGCCCAGCACCATGAAAGCAAGGATTTCAGATTTTGAAATTTTGAAAATCCTCCAAGGATTTCAGATTTTGTGATCATTCAGATGCTTACCTCTCTTAGGAGTGCTGGGCAGAAGGAATATGTGAGTGAGGGAGGATCCTAAACTTTGAGATGTTTCTCCAGTTGGGAGTTAGATAAGGACAAAGAGAGCCAGCTCCTAATGCCATCTGTCTCACTCCTATCCTGAAGACGGGTTTCAAACAGGAGCCAGGAACCTCATCTTTTTCCCAACAGATTCTGTCAGGGTGGAACTGGTCAGAGAAATTAAAAAGCTGTTTTCTGCCAAGAGAAGCCCCACAGCTTTAGATCATAGAATGGTTTGGGTGGGAAGGGACCTTAAAGATCATCTACTTCCAACCCTCTTTCCATGGGCAAGGACACCTTCCACTTCAGTCCTGACATGTAGATCCTGCAAAGCTGCTGCCTGTGCTCTGCATAACGGGCACATCCAGGCTTGTTCCACCTGGGAATACCCACGTAAGTCAATCCATAT
>NW_010240935.1:0-13820 GCF_000690775.1 Eurypyga helias | reverse complement strand
CGTTCCGCCCCAACGCCGCGCTGCCTCGGAAGCTGCCGGGACAGCGACGCTCACCGGCGCTCCGGAATTCAACCAGCGGGGGCACAGCAGTCCCTCGCGCCTCCCTCTTCATCCCGCGTCGGACAAAGCGTCGAAACCCGTCGTGTTTGCTGGCCATGTTTTTATTTGTTTTTTGTTTTAAACAGGGGAGCCAATGATACATCCAGTATTTCAAAAAATCAGAAGGGAAAACAAATTTTCAGAAGAGCGAGATGCTACATGCTATATTTAACCTAATTTTACTCATGCTTGCTTTTTGGGGGAGGGGAATCATTCGGTAAAAACATACAGTAAAAACAAAATGTCTCACCATATAGAACTTTAACCTACAGTAATGTTGTACCTTAATTATTTCCATGCACACAACTAACGTTACAAAATCTTTGAAAAAATGAACACAATTAAGACTTCTAGGAGCATCTGATAATAAAGCAATTCCTAATCTTTTTTTTTTCTTTTCTTGTAGAGATCAAGCACCTCCAATTACAAATTCCTATACACAGTGAGTGCTTTGCTTGAAATGAAAACTAAGTAATAAAAATTGAAACAAAAAGATGTATTGGATAGCCTCAGAATAAGCCGATGTTAGTCTATATCCAGCTATGTAGGCAGTAAAACCATAGTGCTAAACACAAACCTGTATCTGAAAAGTAACTCCAAAACAAAATTAAGTTGACTTTCTATAATTACAGAAATATACTTATTTGCTAAAATAAATAAAAGTGCTGCATATTAACACTTCACTATAAAGAATGCATACCAGAGCATTTATAAATATTGACTGATTTTCAATAAGAATAGCTACTACAATAATGCTGGCTAAATAGAAGTGCATAATGAGAAGCACTATGGGTGGGTTAATGTTTTGCCACATACTGCTGTTACCTTGAGGTAGATAACACATGCGTACCAAATTCTGCATTCGTTTTCAGTTGCTGCTGGTATCATGTGTCTAAGAAATGTGTACAGTATGGAGAAAAAAAAAAAACAACCGAAGTCTGAAAGACGCACGAATGAAAAATAAAAAAAACACCCAATGTTTTGGGAAAAATAGACGTTTTCATGCAATTATGTACAGTCTCACTGTGTAAATTTCAAGGCAAGGTTCTTTTTCTGCAAAACATGGACACTGTTTTACTGAGAGAATGGGGGTTTTTTTTGTTATTTTTACTTGGTTTAGTGCATTTTTTTTTGTTACCTCCTGCGTTTTGCATTATTTTGCTCTATTCTTTAATTTTTGTGTGCAAACGACATGCCAGTTTAAAAACAAAACTAAGTCATGTATAGAAAGTAATTCTGGATTGTAAAAACAATGGTAAACAGAAAACCAAATGAAATCCATACCAAAATTACACCGTCTGATTCAAGTAAAAAAATTACTTACGCTAGTAATAAAAAAAGACAAACACATCTCATGAATATAAAAGAAATGTCTGCTGAGTGTTTTAGTTCAGATGTTTCAGAATGCTGCTGTACGTTTTGTGGGGAATCTGGGGAGAGGATTTCATAGCAGAAGGCGTTAACGTGGCCTGTATCGATTTCAGCGGCGACCCGACGGGGCTGTGGAACTGAGGAATAGCTATAGCCTCAAGCTGCTTGTTGAAGAGGAGCTCCCCACTGTTACTGAGGAAGCTCTCTTCTCTTTCCTTCTCCCCAGGCTTCCCCTCTTCTACTGGCTCAGGTTCTAGCATTTCAGCATCTTCTTTCTTACTAAAAAATTTGTCCAAATAACTGGTGTAAGTATTTTCTTTCTCGACCTGTTCGTCCTTCCTCACTTCGCAACAGAACTGGTCTATGAGGAAGCACTCCTCCCCGCTGCTTACAAACTGGCTGTCCCAAGACGTGTGGTACAGAGCCTCTAACTGTGCCAAATTAGCCATGCCTTTCTCCTGCTTCTCCCTGCTCACCGACTTTGAGATCAATCCCTTCACCTCCAGCTGAGACACCGAGCTATTCAAGTCGTTTAATTTATCAACATCAGTAGACTCGTGTTGTAAACTAAGCTGAATGGTTTCTGCTATAAAGGAATCAAAGTCAAACCCTTGATTCTTCTCCCTTTCTTTTTCAACAAGCTGCTGTGATGCTTCCTCAAGTGCTATCTGAGCTTTCACCAACCCATTCTTTTCACATTTAGACTTGCCTTTCTTATCAGACTTCTCTTTGCTCTGTTCCTTCCAGTTTGAAAGATCTATAATAAGCTTGGGCTCATAGTAATGGTTAACTTCGCTGTCTCGCCAAACCAAATTATCTAGGTATGAAGATGACCTCATTTTGTAATTACAAGTGTGACTACATTCCAGATCACAATACTTGTTTTCATGGTGGTCTGAATACTGCCAGCAAGGCTCAGTGGAGAAGTGGGTGTCAAAGGCAGGATCCTCCAGATACTTTTCACGATCTCCATCCAAATATTTGCGAGGATCTACTTGCACTTCTTCCTCATCCGTAACATCGGAAAGAGCCCTTGGATCACGCTGAACTTCATCAGCTTCATAGTTATTATGAATAGGCCAGTCATGGTCTGAAAACTGACTGTCATGGTATCTGTAAAACAATTTCCTAAGCGTTAGCAGCTAAAAACCAGTCTCCTAGCTCCCAAGACAGAGACACTTCAGTTCAGAAATTCCCTTACAGAATAATGACAATTCAACACAGATAAAGTTTTTCCTCGATCCAATCAGGTACCACATCCAGGTTTTTAATTTAATCTGGCATAAAGTAATCCTCACGTGCACATCTGAACAACTTACATCCAGATTAATGTACAATAGCTCACTCTGTTCACAGAGCTCTTCCCTAACGTGTATTTGACTGACTTTAAATGACTCCTGTAAATCAATTCACTACTATGTTAAGCATATCTAGAGATAAGAAAATCAAAACTCTCTTAATTTACAGTTTAGTTTTTAGAGGAATGTTTTGTGGGAAAAAACCCACAGAGAATAACTTCAGACTGGAGAGTCCTGAGTGCATCATCACATCCAAGTCAGCCTACTGATTTATGAACCCCATGACAATGCACTGCCTAGAAGGGGAAAGCTTGTTCTCGGGTCAGTGTAAGAAGAAACAAGCAGAAACCAAAATGATGCCCATGAAGCAACATTACTGCAAGCACAAAACCATGCAGTTATGCTACCACACCCCAGCAAGCGCTAAATTTACCTTTCCCAATTATAAATATGGCTGTGACTTTCATCCATCAGCAGAATATCATCAACCTCGTCTTCAATGTGAAAAGGATGACTTGAAATTGGCTCATCCGTTGGAAAGGAATAAATGCTCATGTAAGGATGGGACAAAGCTTCTTCTGCTGTCAATCGATCCATGGGACTAAACGTCAAAATTTGCTCCAGAAAGTCCAGCGCTAGGGAGAAGAAGTTATTATTTAGGAGGAAAATGACATTCTGGACATCTTAATGTGCAGTGCTTTGCTCTAGAGGCATGACTTTGCTTACAAGTAGCCACCTGTGAAGCTACTGCCAGCATACTGCTAGGTATGAGCTCTGTAGCCACTGGCCAGCTGTAAGAGTACGGGTCAAATCCGAGATCAATGATAATTCAACTTAGAGCAGGAAAAACACTGAGGGACAAAGCTTCAAGCTGATTCAGTATCCACCAACAGCTATCAGGAACCACTACTGTCAGTTTGGTTTGGAGACTCACTTTTAAAAACATCTGACAGACAGTTTTATACAGACTCCGTTCCAACGCTCCCTTATATTCAGAAGGCCAGGGCCTCAAAATAAAGCAATTCCGTCAGTATTCCAGGGCAAACAGCTCCGGCAGAGATTCGCAATTCTACTCCACAGATAACCACGTAGCTACCATGTAAGCAATTTTTTTCTTGATTACAGACAATCCTTCTTCAGAGAAGGCAGAGATTCTTCTACCAAACTTGCTTTTAAGTCACACACATGCTCCAGAGAATTGTCCAGTACTCTCTTATTTTGAAGTGCAGGAAGTATTGCCTTCTGAATTACTTACCTTCAGGACTGATGCCTGGAAGCAACTGAGTTAAAGGTTTGTGTGGCTCAGTCATATCGTTTCTAATGTAAACTGGAATTACGTTGAGAAGCTCCTGACGGTCCTCCTCGTGTACAACAGGAATTGATTCTAGGATCAACTGCATCTGTTCAAGTTCGTGTGCACCTAAGCACCAAGAGAAAATACAAGCTGCTGTTTCAAACACTTCCGACCCCTCTATGTGAAAGGCATGTCAGATTTTTGTGCTCTGAGCAGCTATTTTCAGAGGACCATTATCTCCTACAACAGAAGAAAGGCTGAAGTTCTGAATTCGAACGATAATAAATCTGAAGAGCTCTCAAAAACGCTGTAGCGTGCGAAAAATTACAGAGCTGCTACACACAGATAACGCAACCCAAGCTTAAGCTTTTGCAAGGGTGTTTTCACCATGGATGAGGTACTCCACAGCAACGTTCTTCCTTCCTGAGGTAGGCTATACACTGCATTCCTCTCCCCCAACTGATCCACCTAACAAATTCAACATTTGACCTCACTTTGAATTATGTGTCCCTTATTAATAAACCAGTAGTGGTTTAGGTCTGCAGGAGGTCTTACAGGCCATAACCATTTGTAACAATATTCTACTCTGAAACCCTGTCATACTGCCAGGAGCAAGACAAAAAAAAACCCCAAAACACCTGCCAGTTAAGCTGTGTCAATTAATTTAGGGCAAAAAAGTACTTGATTATGATTGAAATTACAGTGCACTCTTAGAACGATCTGAAGTTTCTCTGTAAGGGAACTACAAGAGCCTACACAGCAGGTGAATTCTGAATAATGAGCAGCATCTGTATTCAGTACCAGTGGAACTGGTTTCTGGGGCTGGAGCACCCAGAAACACAGCTCGTCTACCTCCCCTTACCCTTCAGCTCCAAGCAGCACCCTAGAGATCCAACCAGCAGATGAAGCTACACAGATTATTTGCACGCCAGTGTTTCGGTGACATTAAATACAAAAATAAGCGGGGCCAGGATAAGACTGTACCATTTCAAAAATCTAGGTGTTATCAGTCTGCATGAGCCTGTGCTGGACATCCTACCGCACTTCTGCTCGATGACTTAAAGACAAGCAGGGGCAGAGTCTTCAAACCTGACCAAAACCTACGTTCCCCAACCGAATCCATCCTGCCTCGTGTTAACTTACTTGCTAGACTAAAAAAGCTCTTTTGTCCTCCTACTTGAAATTACTTTATACAATCTATCAGATGTTATACTGTCTGCGATTTGCTGGAAAACAGCTTCTACTGCATCATTATTTCCTATCCAATCCATCCTAAAATTAATCAGCTGTCTTTCCACTATAAATGAGTATTTTGAAATATTTATTTATAAGAAAAAATTACTGGAATTGTTCAGAACAGCTATGGAATTCCTCTGCCTCAACTTCCCTCCCTCCAACCAGGAATACTGCAATTTTAACCTGCGTCAGCTTTCCAGACAGCAGGATTCCTGAGGGATGGCTCAGAAGTAGACAGGAAGTTGCGAATTAAGCAAACCAAGCCATCCAAACAACTTTTTGCCCAAGAATTTTATTCAGAGTCTCTGGACAGGCTAATTGTCCTATCTCCAACCACCTTCACCTTCCAAATGCATGACATTAAGAAGTCCACTCTTCAGATCAGAAAACTGTGGCAGGGCTACGTTACCAGAGGGACGCATCCACATCTAAAAATATTTTTCTAGGTGCCTACCCAATGTAATTAGGGCACATAAATGGGCCTACAAAATTATGATTTTGGTTACCGAGTTTAAAAAAAAAATTGTAACTCGCTACACAGATAATAGACAAATAAAAACCTGGCAAATACCAGTGCTACTCAAAAAAAAAAAAGCCAAAACGCTAGCAAGTTACAGTCAATCGATGCTGAAATCCACAGACTTTCTCCCACTATTTCACTCTTTTCCAGCAGAGGCGCTTGACGCAATGGAAACCTGATAAATCTCTTATCAGCCCAGCATTTCACACACTGGGGACATTCCTCCAGGAGCTAGCAACTCAGAGTTAGCAACTCACTGCAAGTTAAGAAAAGCCTCTTTGCATATTAATCACCGATTCCTACAAGATAATGGTTTTAAGGTGACAATACTCCATTAATGGTACGTAGCGGGGAAAAGCTCCGTTTCATTACCGTGTCGCACAAAGCTAAGAATTACTGCAGAGGTGTGCTTAGTCCCCACGTATCTAGGGGAATGTGAACTTTGAAATGCCAGCTCAGTTCTCAGAGGCTTTATCTGTATTACCCCAGCAACTCAGACCAACAGGAGCAAATCCAAGAGCCGGCTCGAACAAGACAGCTGCTGCTGAGGCCCCAGGGTGCACACAAAAATCAGCATTTTGGGGGTTTACTCTAGACTAGCTCATCTGCTCCCGAGGACTGAAAGCCTGTCAGCAGGTGGAGCACAGCGGTGATCTCCTGCAGTGCAAACGGCAGTTTCCTTTTATCTAAAAGGACTCGAGTTTGTGCACTGAGCTAAATCAGCAGTGTGGTACAGGATGGCTGTCGAGAGATTTGCTTAGAAAAAACAGCTCCCGAGACCAGAACACTGCTTCCTACCTTACCAGGAACGCTTGGAAGTTACACATCTCCTTGGCGTGCCACGCTAAATTTTAAGTCTTAAGAGTCCTCCCTATAGCATTGAAACAAAGGTCAGGTCAAAACAGTCTGTAGGCAACAAAAAATTGGGAACGGGGGAAAAAAAACTCTCTCAATCATGATTTAAAATATAAAGAAGGGATTAGGTTGACTATATTAGGGAAAAAGAAATCTTTGAATGCGATACTCAGGGCATTAATAATCCTCAAATACTCCCTGGACACATCAATTCAGTAATAGACATGTATTTAGAACACTTCCTAGGCATCCAATAGATTTAGCTTAGCCTAATTACAGACAGTTTTACCATATATGAGTACTAAATTAAACTGTGATATTTATCTAAATACACACTGGTACCAGTAAGAAAACTGGAACTTCTGCTTTACAAATGCATCCATTTAGAGATGGCTTATAACACTGCATAACAATATAGCAAATTATGACAGCCAGCAGCTACTGTTATTAGCTGTGAGAACCGACCTTTTGTAGGAAGATAATCAAGCAGTACCACTCCTTTTCGGAACACACGCACACATTTTCACTCTACCTACCTGCAAAGAGGGTTTTCCCAGTCAGCATTTCAGCAAAGATGCAACCTGCAGCCCACATGTCAATGGCTTTAGTGTAGTTGTTAGGAGAAAGCAAGAGACGGGGCGATCTGTACCATTTAGTAACCAATCCTTCAGAAAGATGGCCCTAATGGATTAAAAACAACAAAGCTTACTTAGATTTTTAAGAGGTATGGGGTTTTTAATTACCTGTTTCTTATCTTTTAATGCACTACTACAGGAGTTTTTGGTCTCAAGGACCTCGACCTTTCCAAAATGGAACAGCACTGTCTTTTAGGAGTGAACAGCAAAAACATGGAAGTACGACACTATTTATTAGTAAAATGAGGTACTGCAGCAAAACCTTCTTATTCCCAGATGCCAAATAAATGCAGAGATAATAACGAACACTCTTGATAAAGATCATCTAGACCAGCACGACAGTAGCTCTCCATCAATCCCAGGAAGCAGCCACATTTGCCCACTATGAATGCATCCCTTAAGCTTATCTAAGGAGTCCACAGCTATGCCTCTAAATTTTGCACTTAATCTCAAGTTCTTTACTGACTGTTAAAAATCTGCTTTTCTGAACACATGTAGTAAAACCCACAAGTTTTATTTTTTGCTTGCAACAGTCCTATCTGAGACAAAACATCCAGAAACCCATTTTACTCTATTTGCGAGCCCTCCAGTCCTCCTGTGATCCCCAACACGATACCCCACCTGCTAACAAAGCCTTCTACAGGCTACCTCCCTCTGGGAAAGGGAGAAAGATGCTACTTCAAGAGGGCATGGTTGTCAATGTCTCACTCAGTATTCCCACTCTTCACATACCTTGTGGGAATAATGAGGATCCATGATTCGTGCAAGACCGAAGTCACCAATCTTCAGCACCAAGTCTTCAGTATTAATGAAAAGATTAGCTGGTTTGAGATCTCTATGCAGAACATTTGCAGAGTGAATATACTTGAGCCCACGTAGCAGCTGGTACATGAAAAGTCTGGCATGGTCTTCCAGTAAGGGGCCTTGCTCTAGCAGATTAGCCAGATCCGTCTCCATGTATTCCTGGACAATGTAAACACAGTTCAATTCTGTAAGGGAGCCCACGTCATCTGTTAACTGGCTTCCACTAGGACCAAGAATTTCAAATACTTTGACAATGTTATCGTGGTCAAGTCTTCTAATAATTTTGATCTCACGTAGAGCATGTTTAACACTCTGGGGATCTGTAAGGACAATTTTCTTGACAGCCACTCTTTTGTCACAGTCATTGTCGACAGCAGAAAAAACTAAGCCATTTCCACCACAGCCCAGTGGTTTTAAGTCCATATACCGAGAGCCCAGATCAAAACCATGAATGTTCATGAGACTTTCAAATTTTTCTGCCATTTTTAAATTCTTTACGCTTCTTTTCCTCACACTACTAAGCTTCTGTAAACACACGGAGACGCTTCCACCGGTATCTGAAGGAAAGGTCTTGCAGAAAGGGAGAAGAAACACTTGGCTTTGACTGCAAGATGGTTTCTTGACACTCTCATTTCATGATGAGCCAGCCAGGCCTGTTGTGTCCCCTTGAATTTAGAGCCCGTAAGCTCTAGAACTCAAACCGAGCATAAGATAGAAAGATTGCAGCATTCATAGTTCAAGAAAGGTGCAGCATTTCTGCAGACATTAAAGAAAATACTCACAAGAAACTCAAACGGAATGAAATGACATACTATGCACTCAGCTCTACTGTGCTAAACTGGTTAACATTTAACAAAAATGTGAATAAATATGCACATAATAGGCTTCTATTAACATCCTCCTCCTCACAGTGCAGATACATTCAGTGTTGGACTGGTCCTGAGCAGCGTCATTCTACGGTGCTGGTAAGCACTTTTTTTTTTTCCTTCTTCCTCTTTCTTCTCTCCTTTGTTTACAGTCTAGTTAAACAGGAAACTGGCAGCTCTTGATTTACAAAAGATGCCTTCTGTTAATGATCAGGTGGCTCCAGCTCACCACAATCACAATCAAAGCTACCATCCATTTTACTCCGTGACAACCTGAAAAGGAGAGAAAAATAACATCAGTATTCCAGCACACGCAGAAGTCTTCCTCCTCCCTCAACTCCTCAGGCTGTCCTAAATAAACAACGTCTTTCCTGTCGCGTTACCAAATAAGAAACCATCACAAAACCTAAACTCACTAGAAATGACATGTACTTTTCAAACCTGTGGAGGAAATCTGACGACAGTCACCCACCAGCATTTCCACACACGTATTGTGAAAGTTTTAGATATAACCTATGTAGGATGTAAGGCACGCAATGAAAAATCCTACGGAATCTTAATAAAGAAGGGAATATCACAGAAAAATTGGGAGTTTTCCCAATACAGCACTTAAGAGATCAGTCAAAACCAGCAATATGCTGCACTTCAGTCACTGAATTTTGGAATAATTCTTTCCACTGAACTTTTACTGAAAAACAAAAATCAGGATTTTAACTATTTCATCATCGAAAAGAGATGACTGCGTACCATTCACCAAAAAGTTCTGTGCACTCCCAGTATTTACTGGCTTTCCAGAATACACAGCACACATCCCATGCCACTTATAAAGCTTAAATCCTTGTGATTTTTGGATGAAGTTTGCCAACATCTCAAATGGTAGTTCTGCCTCTTTAGATTCATTGTTACAGGAATCATAGGGCTAATTCCTACAAATATTACTACTTCATCATTTCTACGCTTACCCATCCTGGATCAAAACTAGCAGCGAGAACATTTTACACAGGAACTGATATATTCTATAGCCGTTTCCCCTAACATATGGGCACTTTCAGACATCATTTATTCTTTAATAGTCTAACGAATGCAACTACTATTTAGGAAAACAAAAGTGGCGATTTTCTCAGCAAGCTTCCCCTGACGGCAGCAGCAGAACGCAGTCATAAAGACCATATGTTGCATTTTTGCACAACATCATCGTTTCTTTTAAAAGCTCAAAGATGCCGTGAAGAGTCAAAAGGTGTAGGTTACACTGTGGTAAGGTTTGGGCAATCCCATCACGAGAAACTCCTATGTTCTTCCCCAACAACTATAGGTCACATCAGACCACTAAATGCCTTCTCTTTGATCTCAGATTAACACACGTCAGGCCAGCTCTTCACCCAGCTCTAAATAAACGTAAAGTTCCGTAAAGTTCCCCAAACCATCCCAACACTTTAGCATTATTTGTGTGAGTGCTTTCCCTTAAAACTGTGCTAGCACTTCACTGAGACAACTGGGACCAAGCCAAACAAGACTCCCCACTCCTAAACCGGCAGCAGGAGCAGCTGACAAATTAACATAGTCTTAAATAATGGCCTCGATTCACTAAAATAATCAGAATTGCAAGCAGAAAAAGAAGGCAGACACGATGGCAAACAGAAACAAGACTGTTTCAACCCATTTAAACATTACCATTCCTCAGGCTGAAGCTGACTGCCACCAAGACACACAGCCCCAGTGCCCTGGCTGGCTCCCTCCTGCCACACACCACCTGCCTCCAGGTATCTGTACAGCAACGCGACAAACACAGGACAAAAGCAAGGCAACACATGCTATCCTCTCCTGCAGCTTTTTTGTTAAATAAAGATCACCAAATGTAGTACTTCTACACCCAAAATCGTTGAGCTGCCCTCCACCGGTGTGGTGCCATACCCTGCCAGAAGGGTGATCTTCACAGCTTTCTTACTCAGCACGTGTAACTACCGCCTTGAGGCTCCCTTCTTTGCATACTGCCACGAGTCCTAATTTTAGACAGTGTTTTACAAGGGTTATTATAACCTCAGTACAAACATAATGAGGCAACACTCTTATTTTTCCCCAAACTATCTTGAATTGTATCACTATTAAGACATCAGCGCAAGGACCCTTCTTATAACACGCATGACTTTACTGAAAGAACAAACAAAATTTACCCTAGAGTTCATCAGTATAGCATCAGTGCCTATCCAATTCGTTGTTTACAATTACAAAATGCAGCTGCCTAGCCTCTTGATTTTTAACTTTTTTTTGAACATAAAATACCCTGTCACTCACGCTCACCACTTTCAGGTTCACTCATTCTGAGCTGCTGCCTGTCAACAACGTTTACATCACCCCAGTCCATTTCCCTTTCATTCCCCATCCCCACAAAAAATACTGTTATAGAAATTCATGTCTGTAGCTTATACTAACACTTTACATTTCACGTTAACTCAAGTCCAAGGCCTCTGTTCAAATACCCTGCAATAAACCCTATTTTATGTCCTTGGGACCATCTCAACCCAGTTGTATTCTTCTCCATAATTAGGCCTATTGTTTCACGCTGCTGATGTCTTCAATATGCAGCCATACCCAATCGGTTTGCACCAGCTGGGTGACACATCTGGAACCTCTCTTTTAGCTAGTTCTATTAAACAGCACAGGAAGAGAGTTGAGACGATGTCCATGGGTCGCCAGGAGCGAGATTTGCCAATCTCTTCACCGTAACTCAGATCTTACTGCCATGACTAAATGAAGGCTGTAGCAGAACTACAACAGGAAAGCAGCAATGACATTACTCCTTCAAGTAGAAAGGGAGCTATGGCCCGCTTGCTTACTGAAGGAGTCCCAAAATTGTCATTCTGCATCTCAGCTTATACTATATCCTTCCTCCAGGTAGCCACTAATTACAACATCTTCAGAAGGCAGGTCATGATTTTCAGAGTCAGAGTGATTTTGCTAAGAAAACAAATGTTGACAACACAGGCAACCCACTGGAGCCTTCAGTTTGACCTGATCCTGCTACAAACTTGCTCTGTGACTATCAGCAAGTGACTGAATCCAAGAGCCACCAAAAACACCGTGCCCAGCTATCATTCAGAACAGGAGCCAGTCCTAGGAAGCTGGTAGATAGGCTGCCTCCCGGTCAAACAGATACAGCGCCCCCCCTGAGTACGGTGAGGACTTGCACAGTAATCAACTAGGAGAAATCAAGCCTTTTCTCAAGCCATGATGAGTACAAAGTTAATAAATTTTCCTCTTTGCATTTTACAGTTGGTTTTATCTTTGGAAAATAACGAGATCGGTTTTTTAAAACACTAATACGTACAAAGAGCGACACCAACATCCATAAAGTTTATACATTTTCGGTTTCAATGAAAGCCATAGCCATCAGTCCAACCCTGCCTTGAAAATACATGCTAAATAAACAAAAATGACAAACTTCTCCTCAGTTGTGTAACATGCTCTAGCCACTTGATGGACTACAGTACAAAAAAGGTGCGTTTATCACCCCAATTTGTGCTGAATAGGCTATTCACCCAGGCACTGATGGTTTCATTTAGGCTGTCACCTTTCCAAGCCGTTTTTAAGCGGTACTTTTATTCCTTCCTCCCACAAAGTTTAAAGAGGGAAACAAAAAGATACTGGTTTCCTAAGCGGTTTACAACTATGCTTTTAAAAGGGATCAGTTCTCCAGAGAGGGCAACAGAAGTGATCCACAGAGGGTCTGTCAGCTTTGAAATCATTCCTAGCGCTGGCAGACACCGCCACACAGGACCAGCTTCATGCATTATGCAAGCAGCCCCTTCAATTCCTGCTCATCTTCTGCACGTGGATTTATCACAGCTTTCAGGAAACAGGATGTACACTGAAACACAGTCAAACAGGAGACATTTACTTTTTGAGAAATGCAAATAAGACGGAAAGATACCAGTTAATTTGATTGTGCAGCCCACAGTGATCAAATCTTTACTCACAAGACAAAGACCAAGAATGACTAATGACATATTATACAACCTGCTAAGTACTATCCCTCTGACTATAAAAATACAGGGCAGAGAAGTATTTTTTTTAGATCAGCCACGTTGCAGTCGGTAGGCAGAGTGAGTCATCGTCCAACTCATGGAACTGCCGCTTTTCTACAGCCTCCCACTCGCTCCCCACGCTGTTTAGGGAACTTGGCGCTGGCAGTCAGCAAATGTTACTATTAGTTTATAAATCTTCTGAAGGTTCTGCAAAAGCATACAAAAAAAAAAAAGAAATCTACTGCGTTTTTCTGGATCATAAACAAAAAAACGGTTCAGCCATCCTTTTGGGTAATTCAGTGAAAACTCACCGCTGAAGAAGGCGAGCATCAGCTAACCCCAGCTTTCCGCACCTCGGCAGATGTGCTACCGTCTGCTGGTCCACAGAACGGTTAAGCAGCCAAGAGTGAACCGAAGGCAAAGCCTGAGCCCCAGTGAGAGGCTGAAAGCTCCTAGTTCAGCTCTACAGCACACGTTTTCTGAACCCGACTATCGAACTGAAACCGACCTCTATTTTAAGCCACCGCTTTCTGGAATCTGTCAGTGGTTTCTAAACACATCATGCTACCGCTATTTTTATGCACACACGCACATACGTGTAGATATATAAAGCTTGCTGGCAACGGGGCTTTTATCAGCGCTTGCCCTGGCCATATGACAACACGCTTCCTTCATCCACGACACAGTTAACTTAGCCGATGTCGGACTGAACCAAAATGGCACTGAATTGGCCAGAAAGAGAGATGTCCGTCATGCAGAAGCCAAGTGCACGCATCCTGCCTGCCCACCCAAGGGCACCTATTCTTCCACACCCCGAAAC
>NW_010240934.1:0-2507 GCF_000690775.1 Eurypyga helias | reverse complement strand
AGGACACCGGGCTGGGTGCCAGCCGGCCACGCTCACGGCACGGGACCGGCTCAGGGCAGCAGCAGCCTTGGGGCTGTCCTGTGGGCAGACTGGGGCTCCAGCCCAGGTGCCGTGGGCCCTGGGAGCCAGGTTCCAGCCCAGGTGCAGAGCGGGACCTCCACCATCACCACCTGGGAAAGGCCTCTGCATCTGTTGGGACAAGAGACGCCTCTCCTCAAAGCCAGCCTGGCAGGGACGAAGGCCCCTGGTACCCGGCTGGGCATCATCAGCCAGATCCACTTCAGAGGTGAGAAGCTGCTGCATCCTTGATGCCACATCCTGCTGCAGGCACTTGGCTTGTGGCCAGCCCCCAGAGTCCCAAGTGACCGGACCACCGCGGGTCTCTGTCCAGGGACAAGCAACCTCAGCTCCTCTGGAAACTACTCATGAAAACAGCCTCCCTGAGGCAGCACCAGCAAACGCTGCCGTGTTTTCTGAGATCCTCTGAACACAAGTGCAGCGTTAAAAGCAGCATCACCTCCCCCTGCCGCAATGGGCTATTGTAGAGGATCTTGGACGCGACGTACCGCACACGTGGTGGTGCCCCACTGCTCCTGTACACGCGCCACAGCGGGGATCTATTATTAGTTGTTACATGTGAGGAAAAAAATACCACTGACTTTTTGCTTTAAAGAAAGTGTCTTTTGGGATATCATTTTGCAAAGGTAAAGGCATTACAGACCCTACCACAGGCACAGAAAAGGCCTCCTTGCCCTGTGCAAGCACCAGGCTGGAATCCCCCTAAACGCTGCACGTCCTGGGGTCACAGCACAAAAGGCAGGGGTAGCAATACTCACCCTGCAGACCGTGCCAGCCCGCCCAGCCTGTGCCCCCAGGCTCGACATGGGATCAACGCCGGATCCGCCAACCCACCTTCTTTACAGCTGGCTGAGAAACCCTGATTCTTTTCTGCATGGAAGTTCCATAAAGACCTACGTTTTCCTGGGAAAAGTGTGAGGGTTCCGGGAACCCATCGCCCAGAGTTACCGCATCCGAGCAGCGCGGGCTCGGCGTGCCGGCACAGAGCCTTCCGACTGTGGTGGCCCGGTGCCCGCGGTGCCTACGTCCGCCAGCTCCCTGTTCCCACTACGCTCCCGCAGCGCTGGGGCCGGCAGGATGGCAAAGCCTTGCCCACCCGGGCTCCGCATGCGGACAGAAGGAAGCCAAGGACTGTTGCCATCAGGTGATGCGATCCTCCCTACTGAAGAAATCTGCCGTTAAACTCTTCGTGTGTGAGGGTTTTGGTAGAACAAAAGCTCTTTGCAGGAAGCAGGAGCTCTTCAGCCGGATCCCTGCTGCAGGAAACCAGCCGTGCCACCTAACTCCCATCAAATGCAGCATCCGCGTCTTCGTGCACGGGGGGTGCTTTACAAAACTCTGCAGTTTTGCTTGACTGCTGGCAATAAACCGCGTCCCAGCACCAAAAGCCAGCGCTGACCCGTGACTGCTCTGCTTTGGGCATCAGATTTCTTAAACCACACAAACCAAAACATGCAGGATTTTTTCCATAAGGATCAGAGTACTTAGCATCAAACTCCATGAACTGTAGTAGAGGTTTCGCTGTCTGCACGGTGGGAACTAGCTCAGCGGCCTTCCTCCTGCTGGAACTTACTGGCAACGAAGCAGAACAGCTGAATGCTGAAGTCGTGGCACATTTTAGGAGGAGAAGATGCGACTCCTCTGCTGCCCCGCACACAGGCATTACTCACCCAGCTTTCCCAGTAACAAAGTCGCTTGGTCAAGGGTAGATGACTTAACCTCTCTCTGCTCCTTAATCTGTGAGATTATTCAAAGTTGTTTCGTTTGCCTTGACAAAAGAGCCTTTGTGCGCTGGGGATCCGCGGAGTTCAGCACACCACGCAGGCACACAGCAGGCTCAGTGCGCGCGGCGGCCTTTCCCATCGCGCTGCGGTACCCCGGGCACTCCTCGGTTGGAAAGCCGTAGTACCGAGCCGCGGGATTCCTTCCCGCCGTGTACGCACAAGAGCTCTTACACACGGAGCTTCCCGCCCCCGTGCAGCTCAAAGGCGCTTGGTTGCTGATGCTCACTGGGCGGGAGGCTTCGGAGGAAGAAATCCAGGAGTAGAAACCAGCAGGGCAAGGAGCTCTTGAAGGAAACCCTCAGCTACGAACTCCAGAGATGAGGGCCTACGTAAGACCTTAAAAGGGAACGAGAGCGTCCCGAGTTTGGGGTAGGGCTCACGAAGCAGCTCGGGGCAGAGCCGGCACACAGGCCGCTGCGGGTCTGTTTCTTCTCCTGCCAGCGCAGCGGTGAGCTCTGCTCAAACCGCGTGGGCAAGGCTGGTCCGGCCGGGAACAGCCGTCGCTTTGCTCCTGAGGGTAAAGTGGGCTGCAGAGGAGCAAAGCTGGGGAGCAGCAGCCAAACAGCGTGCCAGCAAGAAACCAAAAGGCAGAGGCTGAACACATCAAAGTGCAAAGAGGGGACCTCCAAGCTACCCGCTGCCTGG
>NW_010240933.1:0-23373 GCF_000690775.1 Eurypyga helias | reverse complement strand
CACCCGTGCCGGGTGCGGCCCGCCGTGCTGCGAGGGCAGCCTCAGCCCCTGCCCCGGGAGCAGCGGTGCAGTCCGTGAGGTCCCGAGCCTTGCCATTTCCTGCTAATGCCATCGCAGTGCTGAGCGATAATGGCTGGGGGAAGATGCACCTGAAAGTGCGTGAGGACAGCCGTGCGCTGTGCCCCAGGGGGAAGCACTGTCTGCCTTTCGCTTCAGTGGGGAGAACGTTGCCATCGCGCTGCAAACTGGGCTGACACATCCATGAACAGAGACCCGCGCGCAGGGCCGCTTTCCATAGACGCCTTGCCAAAACCTCCACACAAGGTTCGGGAGCGGGCTCTTGATTTCACTGCTGTCATCCTTAATTGGTCATCCTTACGTGTTCTGCCTAAATCACTCGTCAGATTTTCGGTTTGGATTGTGCAGTAGTTGGACAAAGTCTTCGTTAAGTTTCTCCAAACAGCAAATGGATGTCAGATCTCAGCCCCGTGAAGGAATTCTTAAAGGCAATTGTTATACAAAACTGTTTACAAGTCAGGCCTGGAAAAACCATAAATAGCAAGGCAGTAGGAATCATGAACGTGTGTGATGACCAGATTATAGTTTATTAGCAAAGTAAGGTGCTTCCTGCTCTGGGAAGGTATCCACGTAGGAACTGCAGATTGTTCTTTGGAGGCTACTTTCCTGCAGTCATTGCTTTTGACAGAAAAATTATGGAAGAAGAATGAGGCTTGAATAAATACTATAGCAATTATGTTATACTGTCATTTGTCCCTACATCTGAATTTCCTTATACCTCTCCCTATGCCTTTACAGTTGCTTATTCTTTCTGGAGCTTTTTATTTTTTCATTGGTAAATTTAGCACTAGAATTCACTTCCCTGCATTTCCCATATCAGTATGAGCACAGTGTTGGTTTTGTTTGGGTTTTTTTTAAGTCCTTTATAAACGTAGTTTAAAATACTCCTGTTTCTCCTACACAATATGTACCAAAACAACAACAAAAAGATGCCAGGAAGTCTTTAGGTGATATAACTCCTGCATTTCAGCAGTAAAAACATACTTTTTAAGGACTGTGACTGTAGTAAACATTTTATTTGTATCTCTGGCAGTATTAAAGGCAGTGATAACTCTACAGTTTGATAGACCTACATACCAAGTTCATAGGAATACAAAGACTGGGAAAGTAATGTTTCACATGCTTTGAAATAAGCTTTTAAACATACGTCGTTAGTCTTGTTTTAGTGCCAGGTAAAGAGTTTGCTTGGTAGCACAGGCTGATGATTTAGTAATTAAAAATAGCACTTCTTAAAGAGTTAACCTTTGTATTGTGGATATTGTACTGTCGATCATGTCCATGTTTTTCTGATGGCAAATATCTGAGTTTTGCTATTACCTGAAAATCAGAAACTTCTTACTTCCTGCTGGGTGGAAATCTCTACTGAGCGTTGACTGTAGAGTAGGCGCATTGTGTTTGAATCTTTGCCGTTTTGTAGGCTAGTGAAATAGTAGATGCTGAGAAACTCTAATTGCAATGCTCCTTCGTGTTGTTAAAGGTGTCAGAGTCCTCGTGGATGCCAGAGAGAAACTTCATATCCCGTGGGGAGATCCTGCTAACCAGAGTAACGGAGATACGATGATGGCTTTTGATACGCGCTCCGTCGCAGTGGTGCAAGGCATGGTGGAGACGGCAGTCTTTTTACAGTACCTTCCAGCCATAAGGGCTCTGTGGGCGGACAGTGGCATTCAGCACGCGTACGACAGGCGCAGAGAATTCCAGCTGGTAAGATTTGTGTTTGGGTGTCTTCAGTTGAGCGCGTGTGATGCTTGTTCCTGCCTTGCTGTTCAGTAAAACGCTGCTCAAGCCGCCTCCTAATGGATCTTCAACACTACCGAGTAGTAGGCTGTTACACTGTGGTATTGCAAACACATGCATTTAGCTCCTTTCCCTCCACTTTCTTAAAAAACGAGAATAATAAAGAGCTGCTGAGATAATTGTCCTCATTTCATATGTAAGAAAGCTGAGGTACAGAGGGCTTTTATGTTTTGTAACAGGGCTAGTACCTCAGGAGTGGTTTTACCATATGCTTATTTCCACCTTTATTAACTAGTGGATTGACTTAAAAAGGGCAAAATGGTTTACAATAATAGAAGACTTACTAGTAATGTGATTTTTCAGAGAAGTTATGCATGGGTTAATGAGAAGAATTTAAAAACCACTCCCTTCTCTATTCCAATTTGAGCAATCTAGCAAACATTCCCTCTGTATACTTCCTGTTTAATTTTGAATGTCTGTGTTAATACTCGTGTAATGAGATTTTTTTCTTCTTGAAGTTCTCAGCTGAAGAGGGAGTATACAGTTTAATAGCGGGGTTGAGATGGAGTATACAACTCAGTAGTGCGGTTGGAAAGGAAGAAGAAACAGTTGCTTCATGAGCTTTGACTGTCTGACAGCTGAAGTCTCTTCCCTCTATTTCCATGCAAATGCTGCAAAAGGAAATGAATAATTAGAGTTAAATTTGCTGTTTATTGGTTCATAGGCTTGTGTAATAGATGCCAGTGGCATAGGGTTTTGTGGGGGTGAGGGCTGAGAACCTTAAAATAGATTAAATCTGTTCTTGCAGGTCTCTTAAACCTAAGTGGCTTTGTGTTTTTATGTCTTAAAAATAACCTTTGTGTTAGTGTGCATCAGAACAATAGCTGATGATGTCTCCCGTTGAGCTGTTATGAATGGTTGTGTAATCATGCTCTGCCTTAAATAGGTTGTGTAAATACTCTGTATATACGTATTGCACTGATCACAGAATGTCTCCTGGAGCTTGCAGAGTGGGCAGGTGCTCACGCAGCCTGTTGCCTGCCCAGCCTAGCACGGAGCCGTGTAAGCAAGTTCCTAATGAGGCCTCCTGCTCCTAGCGTTTTGCCTTCAGAGTGATTGTAAAAGGGTAATTGCTCTGCCAAAGCCAAGGTCCTCTTCTGCTGCAGATGTGACTTGAGTTGCTGTGCTGGAGCGATCTGTGAGGGAGCTATTACTGTTCTGTCGTCTCTGAGAACTAGGTTCTTTCCATAACTGAAGCATGTGCAGAGTTTCACTTTGAGTCGGACTTGAAGAATGTGTTCTTCCGGATA
The DNA here is from genome assembly GCF_000690775.1 of Eurypyga helias. Taxonomy (NCBI): domain Eukaryota; kingdom Metazoa; phylum Chordata; class Aves; order Eurypygiformes; family Eurypygidae; genus Eurypyga; species Eurypyga helias. Next base: position 20,248 of record NW_010240933.1, on the reverse strand, counting down.
CAATAGAGAAAAACCTCTTGCTTTTTTTTAGAAATCCCTAAACCTCTATAATGTTCTCTGCAAAAACATATACAGATCAGGCTGTGTTTTAGGCAGAACTCAAGAATATTTTTTAAGTGCTCTTACTAGTTGAGTACTGTCCTAATTTTTGAAAGTAAGGTAACTGCTTTATTTATACTTACATTGCTTTATGTCCTAAATCCTTTCAAAATCTCAGCCTGAGATATTTATGCCAAGTTATAAACATGGAAAAAAAAAGAAAAAATAGAAGCTGAATGATGTCATTGTATTGAGGGCGAGCGGTGTGATGAGCGCTGGCCAAGCGTGAAGTCTCAGTTTTACCCCAGTAAGCTTCCAGCTTAAGTTAGGACAGAGCTACACGTGGGTGGCAGGATGGCGGAAAGCTCCTGGAAGCAGTCCGTGCTTCTGCCGTTCCTGCTGGCGGGCGTCTCCTGCCGTTCCTGCTGACGGGCGTCGCAGAAGAGTCTTTAGGTACGTGCTGTAGTATGGAAGGAAGACACGAACGGTTAAGGAGGGAGTGACAGGCTGGGATTAAACCATGACACAGGCATGCCCGAGTCAGGAGGTGGAGCAGGGAGAAGTTGAAGAGATGCAGACGGTTCCGTTGTGACGAGTTCTGACTCTTGAAGTCAGGATTCAAGACTGAAAATTGTTACCATTCTAGAGTGGGGAATAAGAGCAAAATGCTGTTCTGTTTACACTCCAGCTGCTTGTGGCAGAAACTCTGGTGGAGGGAGAGTTACCAGCAATCATTTGATGAGCAGGAGAGAGAGAAAAGTGGCATTAAAATAAAGTGTTAAATTTTGGGAGTGAGCCTGTTGGAAGATTTGACTGTCTATAATCTTATATATATATTTTTTTTTCCAGACTGTTGTGCAACTTTAACTTTTTTCACTGGAATGAGTTTGACATTGCACTGAAAAACATGGTTTATATTAAGATACCACAGGCAGGAACGCTGGGAGAACGTTGTTTAGCATGGGAATAGGACACTGTGGGGCAAAGGTAGAAGGCAGCCAAAGAACAGAGCAGTGGTGGATTAAGAAGTTGGAAATGTCAAAATTAATGTAGAAATTCTGGAGGTAATGAGGTCGGAGAGTGTTGTTCTAGAAGCCATTTGTAGCTTGGGCAGGTAGGAAGTATGGAGAGTGTTTAAGGTTAAAGTTTCTGTAGGTGTGTAGGTAAAGATACATGTACACTCGTGAGTTGGTTCCGTTTTGCCCATCTGTCGCTTACAGTGCCAGAGATGATGCTAGAAGCCTAAGGAGACGATGTGGGCTTTTTATAGCAGCGTGAGAGGGGGGGTGGTAAAAAACAGAACTGGGTTGTATATTCATGGAATTAGAAATCAGCATTTCCAGGCTTGGTTCACTGGAGTGTCCTTCCTCATTTTGTTAATCTGAGTGGTCATGGGGAGAGCAATATGATTTTCCTTGGGATAAAAATAGGGGCCTTCTGGCTACTAACAACAGTGTTTATGAAAACTCATTAGCTCACGCTTCTGTAGTGCTTTAGAACTGGAAAGAGCTAATTACAGCTTAGTACAGATTATGCCACTTCAGTAATTCTCAGGTGGTTAATATTATGATCCCTCAAATTTTATTGCAGACCAAAGTCACTCGGGTGATACTTCCACTGACACGGTTAGCTGACGACTGTTTTCCCTCGGTAGCTTACTCAGTTCCTGTAACTTAGACGGAGGATTCTGGTTGTCCTCGGGCTTTTCTCTCCACCTGCTGAGCTTCTCTCCTATGGCCTCTGGTCAGATGGCTACTGGAGTTTGTCCGTATCAGCTCATGCTTTGTGACACCCAATTAACATTTCACGTTTCTCACTGCAAGTTGATTTCCTGTTAAAAACATCTCCTGAAATGGCTTGGATAAACACTCCCTTTACCTGCAGACCGATTTAACTGGACATTTCCTAGCGTTCATCTTTGTATTCTTGAGCCTTTCAGTTGGGTGGTTGTAAAGGTTTGCTCTTCTCACCCAGATGTGCTCCGAGGCACCTTCAGCTGGGGGGTGTCTGGTGCTGGTGCTGCGTGTCTCGTAACACCGAGGAGTGCGCTTCTGTGCAAGAGCACTGCTGTACACTGCCTCTGGCTTCAGTGCCTGTGCTGTGAGCTTGCGTTTCTTGAATTTGCTGTGGGAGTCGTTCCCAGAGAAGCGTTTTGAAGTGGTGTCCAGGAGCCTCCTGATTGTCGGAGAATGGAAAAGTGGGGTGAGAGCCAAGATGCTGAGATACACTGAATGTGTTAAAGGTTCATTCTTGTTAAAGATAACTTTTAGGTGGATTTGGACATTTGCTACCAGCAATTTTTGATCTTCAGATAGATACTTTTCCCTCTTGCGAATTACACCGAATGTACTTGGGTTTTTTTGTGCCAGGAACCTGCCGTGCACAGGGGCAGCGACGACGCTTTATTCTGTCAGCATTTGCATAGAACGGTAGACAGAGATCATACAGTAGGGGTGGTGGGGTATGCATTTACCTCTGGATCCTGTTTACTTCTGTGACATGTCTGCAAGTGCTAGATCAGATTATAGAAGACAGGAAAAGGTGTGTTCAGCTTGAACTTCTACTGCTAGATCTGCCTCAGCTCAGTGGCATTTTTCTGTTGCATAGTAGTGTTTTTGGAGAGCATTCAGTTTACTTGAAAATGATATTTTATCTTATTCTGGTTGAGCTTTTCTAGGTTCTGTCTCTGAATATTGGTGGGTCTGTCACACATATAAGAACATTAAATTAGCTCTGTGGGGAATAATGAGTACTCAGATGGCCACTGCAGGATATTAGCAGAATTCCTTGAGGTGCACAGGCAACATGGCCTTGACACGTGCTTGATCAGTGATCCTGCGGGGGTCAGTGGTGCTTGATGCCAGACTAGACGGCCAGATGTTGAGCTCTTCCTCTTTCTCAAGTGTGGATGCCCATCTTAACGAAACACTTGTGAGGTCAGTGCTTCAGCGTCTCTGAAATCACAAGCACAGAACCTAGAAGGCGACAGAGTCTCTTGTCTGTGGCTCATTCATCTATACCATATTTGACACTGAATTTCTGAGGCCTTTCAGCAGCTTGTGCCCTCTGTAACGCGTTGCTATTCCTATCAGTATTCATCTTCTGCAACTTCCCCACACCCCTGAACTGGGGTGGTGAGGTGTCTTTCCCCACTTTCCTTTCCCAGATCTCTCAGTCTGGGTTCGGTTGTGCTTGGAGTCTGTAGGTGGTGATTCCTTTGGGACATGCCTGAGTGTATGAACAGTCGGCCGAAAGTGTCTCGGACTGATGGGAGGATCTTCTTCATTATGGGTATGGGACCCCATCACCCAGCGCATTGATTATTTGGGCACTGAATATTGCTTAAAATTTTGTGGGGAAAACCTTCAAAAAGCTTCTGCTTTGTAAGTGTTGAAATATGAACTGTTTTTCCCTCTTTTCCCAATCAATAGAGTTGAAATATGAACTGTTTTTCCCTCCCAATCAATAGGTCTGCCAAACATCAAATGACAGGTTGGCGTGTGTGCTGCGAGCATGACTCCTTAAAGCCCTGGAAAGGTTAGAGCTACTTGCCATCTTTTGGGCTTTATGTGAAAAGGGTACATCAAGACTTGTTCCTGTAACTATGGAAAGAGAAGTGCTTTATAAGCTTATACTTGAAAATGAGTCATTTACATCCTCAGAAAATAACACGAGTTCTTGAGGATTTGCTCTTTTTCCTACTCCAGTGACAAGCTAATGCTGGCTTTGAGTTCTTATTAATAAGGCTCCATATAGGGATTAACACTGGAGTTGAACAGTGAGGAGCCCTGAGTTACCTTAGCCTTGGTGGCCGGAAACACTTCGATGTGTGTGCTAGTCCTTTGGTAACGGGGATGGACCCGTAATATTTTAGTTGAGCTGAATCATCTGCAGGTGAACTTTTATACTACTTTAATGCAAAGTGCCACTTCTTCATCGTTTTCCAAACTGGGATTGGGATTTCTGTTTCGGCCTCTGGAGTTACTGTGCCTTGAAAGGCTGTTTCTGGGACTGCCGCCTTCCCTTTCCACCATTCTTGTCTCCTGCCTGCTGATTTTTCTCGTGAGCAGTAAAATACTGGAGTTTGGAGAGGAGTGCACTCATACTGCCGGTTGGTGTTGTAGTGCAAGCTGGTCTGGTTTCACTGAATAATAACTTTGCCAGTTTGTTTCTGAACATTACTGTTTTTCTTTTTTTATATTTTTCTTTTTTGTTACTATTGTTTTTAAATGCAGGTGTGGCTCAGGATTGAGAGGTCTCTCTGTTTTGATGTGGACATGGTATCCCAGCACACACATGCCAGACAGCAGCATGCCGAGTTGTCTTCCAACCAAGAATGCTAGCAACTTTCTGGAGGCCTGTGTGCCACACTTCGCTTTACCTTTTCTGTGTGGTTTCAGTGCACCCTCTGAGGATGGAAATTCTAATGCAAACTCCATCCAGATACCTACTTAGGGGGAACCACTGCTTTTAAAATGCAAGATTTCATAATAGTGTGGGAACAGAGCGGTGTGTTCTTGTACATAGGCTGTCTCGAACAAGCTCTGCTGTGTTGGTTGTTGTGTGCCTTAGTTTCCTAAATGCTTTGTTGCAGAAGGCTAAAAGGTGACCTACTTTTTTGCAAAAATTTGTATTTCTGTAACTGAGCCTTGATTAAATAAAGATAAAATATAGATGCCCTCTGAACATGCTGTGCATGGCAACAACTTCAGAGGTCAGAGGAAGACGCTTCCTCAGCCTTTCACACGCCTTGAATGTGTGAACCTGTTCTCAGCAGATGCTTTTAAGTTGGCGCCAGTGTGCTAGATGAGTTTTTGCTGCTTCTCCTGCTTCCAGTGTAACGTGAGACCTCGGTACAAATGGTCAGGCAGAGCCCTTTTCCCGAGCTGGCAAAGGTACCACGTGTCAGTACCTGCAGAACTCTCCCATTACGTTACTTCAGAGTTTAAAGGTAGCGATGGCTACTCCCTTCTCTGTCCATTTAGAAGCGACTTACCAAATACAACCCGATCCTCAGTACAAAGTCCCCGTGTTCGCAGGTGTCAGCAAATCTCCCTGCTGACAAAACACGTGGTACGTGATCTTTCATCTATATCGGTGAAATTAATTTTGCACCTCGGGCAGAGAATATGGAGTGATCTTTTTATATGTAAATATGGGATCCTTTAGGATTAAGGTGTGATGACAGGGGCAGTGTTGATTTGTGCTGCTGTTCCCTAATTTGAGTTCAGTGGAACTTGAGTTGAGCCTTAGAGGCTAGTTAAGTCAGCTCTCACTGAGCATGTAATGCACCCACCTTATGTTTGGATGACTGTTTGCCTGGTGTTAGTGATCTAAACTTCAGTTAATCGTGAATGCTATTTATATGTCCTGAGCTCATGCTGTACCTTTTACGCAGAGCTAGCAAAGTGGTAGGAAACTTTAGCTTGTGGTAGCTGAGGAAGTTGCTTAAGAAGATGTGAGAAAACGTAAGTGCAGCTGACCTTACTACGTAAGAAAAGCAATAGAATAACTGTACTGGTGTTTCATACAGAAAGCAAGATAATCTCCATACCAGTATCTAAATTTACCACAGATCAGTTGGGAAGTTCAGAAGGTGCAGAGCCTGCCCTTCTGCAGAACAGCGAGCTGCATCACTGACGCTGATGGAGTCTTGCTGTGATACCACCTTGTATCTTGTATTGCTCTGCAATATGAAGCCTGTATTCATCTCTTAAAAGTGGATAGAACACCATATTGGTTACCTCTGCAGCCTCAATCAATAAATGTATTTAATCCAAATAAAAATCTCCTAATAATCCTGGAGACTAATCCTTATATTCTACAACCCGAAGTAGTTTAATGGGTCAAATTTAAATGAGGAATTAAGAAAATTACTATGCCAGCGGCTAAAGAAGGTCCTAAATTATTTCTGTTATCTTCTCCACTTGCATGTCTGTGTTAACAATAAATATCAGGTAATTCAGCTGGAAAAGTTGAGGAATTCTAAATATAGAAGACACCCCGAGTTCTTTATCGTTGTAGTAACTGACAACATCTGTTTCAGAGATGAAAATGTTTGGACTATGATAGGCAGTGAGCTGCCTTTTACAGGTCTTAATTCACTGTACCGTGCCTGAAGTGTTCTCCCAGTCATAGTCCCCTCAGTTAAAGTAAGTGGAATGTCATGTGCCTCTTCAGTGACAACCAAGGAACTGAAAAGACCCCAAATTCTTTTTATTGATGAGAGGTACAGGCATGTGTAATCACACAAGTGTTTCTGTATCTTTTTCCTTTGTTTAACGATGCCGGAGAAATAATTTTAAACAAATGGATGGGAGTCTCAGCAGAGTGCCTGGAAGGGCTTCTCACCCGGCACATGACGGCATCCAATCACCCGCTGGTGACCAAGTGAAGAGGAGGCAGAATTTCCAGGCGGGGAAACACAGTGCAGTGTCACCATCTGTAATTCAAAGTATCTACGCCAAATAGTGTGTAAAAAAAGCTCGGTGTGGGGTGATCTACTGAAATTTTGCATGTGGATGTTATTGGGAACTTAAACTATTTTCATAGCAAACAGTTATGTAGCTGCTCTAGTAAGTAATTTCTAGTTTTTCTACTCTTAGTTATTTTCTAGTACGAATTTCTACAAGTGATGTGAAGTGTTTGCAGCCTCTCCGATGTTGCTGCAGTTGAGTGAGTTTTGTGTACTTTCCTGTTACTCAGTGCTCTAGACACAGCTTTTACTAATTTTCCAAACCACTAACATTCATCTGATACTACATACAGATCTTTCACAAGACCTAGTAAATTATCACCGAGTCTTGTCAGATAGCTCGTACCGAGGGCTGATACGTTAATGTCACTGTTTGCAAACAGAAACACCAGGACTTAATGGAAATGGATTCTGCTAATTGAGGCAGAGGAAGGAACTAAAAAGCATTTGGTCATCTGGATTTCTCATGAGACTGAAATGGGAACCAAATACACTTTAAAACTGAATCCTGAGGATACTTCAGTGCATGCATTGGTATCTGGTTAAGGGTTCTGCTTTTGAAACGTGGCGGGTTAGTTTACAGAGTGTGCAATAATGGGCTTTTCAAGCATCTTAAAGTTCAGTATGGACAGTTTTAGTGCTGATACGTTTCCACATGCCAAATATTTGTCATGTTTTTGAGAGCCTTTGCTGGTCTTGTACAACTTGGAAGCAAGTAAAGCTCTAAATGATGGATGGCCGATTTGCAGACTCAGTACTGCTCAACTTTAGATTAAATGCAGTTTGAGTTGCAAACACATGAAGTCATGGAGCCAGTGGGTCAGTGCCCTGAAAGAAGAGCAAATGTTTACAGTCTGGTTCCAGTCTGTTTTGTGTGCAAAACATTTGAAGTGTACACTCTGGGAAGCATCTATATAAATAGTAATTGGGACGTGCTGCTTTCGTCTTGGTCAGTGCATGATTTCATAAGACATCTGGGTCTGGGCCTTGGGAGATTTGTTTCATCAATGAAATTGGAAGTTTTTTGCAAAGTATGGGTGTCTTCCCTAAAATAAAATTTAAAGGAGTTGAGTTTGTGAATACTTACTGAGGGAGAGAGTAAAAAGGTCTTTGAAGACAGAAAGGGCACATGATCCTGTAGCCAGCATATCCTTATTTGCTTTCATGGATGAATTTCTGTTCAGGTTCTGGCAAACAGAGGCATCTTTGTTAGATGCTCCAGTTCGGCCTGTGTTGACCCATACGCGATTTATTGCTTTTCTTAACCTGGCTCTGATCTCTAGAAAAGCCTGCAACAGGCTTGAGTTTGTTTCTTGATTGGAAGCCCCGGGGATCCTAAGGAAAATGACACACCCGGGGAAATGCTGGGTATTCCTAGGGATTTTAATTGTAGGAAAGAGTCTTTTGGGTTTTGCTCTTGAGTTGTACAAACAGAGTATCACGTCATGCAACTCAAAGCTATGCAGTTTCTTAAAATTCTCTGCTGTTTATAGAATATGGTGCATCCTGGTTTCCAAGTAGTCTTTCAGAATTAGTTGGAAATACGAGAGGAGTGCCTTGCATGGAAGAAACTGCAGTTCTGGAGGCTCTAGTGGAATGCTGTTTCATGCCTAAAAGCTGTAGTGAATTTTCATGTTTCTAAGGGAGTCTTGTTAAGAATCTGGCCATTACGTACTTTCTTCAGGAGAGGGGAGGGATACCTAGCTAAGAAAATGGATTCCTTCCCTCTTAGGAAAGTAATTCAAAACCGGAACAGTTTGCTTTGTGGTATCCTAGTATGCAGATGAAGTTCTGCTTAGTTAATTGGGATAGCATTTTGCATCTGAAACAGTGGAAATGCTCTACTGATGGGAGAGAATCCAGGTCTGCCTTGTGGAAGTGAGTAAGTCCCTTCGAAGGGGAGGGCAAAACTGAATTCAGTGCAGGGAGGAGGAACAGCTGATACTGGAGCCCTGTTTGGAGTATTTAGTTCTAGACTGACCTCCCCTCTTTCACTTGGAACTGTTTGGGTCTGGCAGCTGCAGGACACAGAGCCAGAGGGTGGGAAGCACTGGGACAGGTTCCCAGAGAAGCTGTGGATGCCCCATCCCTGGGAGTGTCCAAGGCCAGGCTGGATGAGGCTTGGAGCAACCTGGGCTATGGAAGGTGTCCCTGCCCATGGCAGGGGGTGGGACTGGGGGGGCTTTAAGGTCCTTCCAACATAAACCATTCCATGAGTCTGTGAGGTGCTCCTGGGCAGCCAGCAGCTTGCAGGTGCAGCTGGGTGGTTGGAGTGCACGAGCTCAGGTTGGCGTGCTCTGTCTGCCTCCATTTGTTATCCACATTTTGATAATTATGGATTAATTGGATTATGCGGTAAATAGGGGATAATAGATTAAAGGGATATTATTGGGTTAAAACCCTTCTTAAACCCCTTCACCTTTCTTTGTTAAAGCCATTATGCAAGATAAAAATGTCACTCATGAAATAAACTTAGTGTGACTCCTCCCTTCCGTGCTGCTTTTGTAGCTTCGTGGTGTTGAGCACCCTCCACCCAATGCCATCTGAGTACAAATTCTGCTCTGCTAGCAAAAGGTTTTACAAAAGATGACTTCTGGGAGTCAGGATTTCAATCTTTCCTCCTTTTAGCACAAACACTCAGTCTGTGTGACCGAATGGGAGCCAGGTTTCACTTCTACACTGCGTGATGCAGTTCTGATTGCTTTGAAAAAAAGTCAAGTGCAACTCGAGCTGCAGGCAGGAAGCACTGAAAAGAGGAAATAGGATAGTGCCCTCGGAGGTAGGATGAGCTGTGACACACTTGTGATGCGTACTGGTGGGGAGCAGGGTTATTTTGTGCTCCTGCACGAGCAGATGTTGCCTGTGTGAGAAACTCGCCCGTCTCATGAAGAAGGGGCAAATAATCTCGATGTACTTAAATTTTATCTTAGAAAATGGGCAGATCAGATTTAAAGTGACTGTTCAAATGGTTGAGCTGGAGCGGGAGAGGCTAGGAGATGCTGAAATGTTTGATCTTGACAGCTGGTGCCGGTGCTTTAGCCCTTTGACATGCTTCCACTGGCAGCAGTTGGGAGGGAGGGATTAGTTTAACAGTTGGCTGCTCTGCACATGGCTGCGATAATGGGCATAAATGGGCATGGCTTTGTTTTGGCGGGAGGGCCAGTTTATGCTGGTTTGAACATAACTTCAGCCACAATTAACACTTAGAGAAAAGGAAACATACTTCTCTCTAGGAAATGTGTTTTGTGTTAGCACACTCTCAAATATTTTGACCCAGACTTGCAGTTTGGCAAGTAAATCAACACTTTTTCCCTGCCTACTTTTGGCACTCTTACTAAAAATTAGTTATTATATATGCTTATGGTAAACTCCCGAAACACTGCTAATAAAAGTAATGCTTGGACGGGGAGCACTGTGTCAGGTGTTAGAGCGTAGGAGGGGTGATTGGGAAACAAATTGTTTCCCTTCACTTCAGGAGATACCAAGCTAGTTGCTGAGTTGCTGCTATAAAATAGGGAAGGTATCTGGTTTTTAAATTTAGTTCCTTTGGATAAACAGGTTGTAGGTAGGAATATGGAGAAGTTTTCTCCTGTTGTTGCCTGGGGCATGTTTGAAAGAGCAGTCCTCATCAGACAGCGCTGGGAGGAGTGACCAGTGGGAGAAGTTGAATCTGTAGAAACCTGAATGCTGTGAAGGAACAAAGTTTATTTTATTTACCTCCAAGTCTGAGGCCAGTAAAAGAAACCGAACCAATTCCATGACTCGACCTAAGACTTGGTTCAACTTCTGCTGGTCTAACAATCCAGACAGTTGTAGGTTTGAACTCAGTAATTTAATTAGGGCTGGGTGCATTCACGGCATAAATGTATCATCTGCCTTCTTTGTGTAATGTTAAGGACATCCCTCATTTGGGTGGAGGGGGAGGAGGTTGTGGTGCTCTCTAATGCCTCTCCCACTAGGAAATCTGCATTGACGTGACTAAAACATTTCTCCATTAATTATCTCTGCGCTTATTACTGAAATTTCAGAAGACATCTGGTGAAATGTCACTAGCAGCAGTATCGATTTGCAGTCAGTCGTCTTTTGAATCGGCTTGGGCCAGACTGTCAAGAAAATGAAGGTTGGAGATTGTTTTCTCTGGATTCTTTGCCAAAATCCTCAGATAGTGGATTTATCTTGATTAAGTCTCTAATAGAAAAAAAAACCAACCCGCTATACGTAATGAAGTGTATGCTGTAAGGTTTACTAGGGTGTTGTACGATCCAGAATTTTAAGGCTGTGGTTATTCCTCCATCGTCTTTCTTCCTTCAAGCTGCTTTTCCCATGTGTGGTTTGGTTTGCATGCCAATTTAGGCAAGCACCTGCCGGCCTAAAAACATGGTAGTTACCCGTTTTATTCTGAACTAGGTTTTTGAAAAAGCTCTTTTTGTTGTTGTGTGTGTTTGTGGGTTTATGGTTTGGGGGTTTTTTTTATTAAATAAAATAGGAAATCTCTGTTTTTCTTTTCCCAGAAATTCAAGAAAGGTCAGGAAGAGAAAATGTTTGGTGATGCCTGTAATTCTAAAATAACTAACTAACTCAGTAACTAGAGTTACTAACTCAGTAACTAGAGTTACTGAGTTATGTCTCCTAATTTCTTTAAATGTCTGATTTATTCTTTCAGATACTTAAATTTTGTCAGTTCAGTATGTTCCACCAGACTTGCAGCCAAATGTAGATGGTTTGATAAATTGTACATTTCTTTCTTTAAACCTTGTGATGACTGAATCTTTATTGGATGCCTTTTCTGTCTCATTTTTTTTAAGTGTTTGCCACTGGGAAAAAATGTAGTGTCTGTGTTCCCCTAGAACAGCTAAAAAGCCATTTGGCTATGCTAAGGTTTCAACAAATCATATTTAGGTTGCTGACATCGTTTTCATGGAAACCAAATAAATCGGTACCACTTCCTGGGTTTAAAAGATGTGTTCATCTGTTGTGTATTTCATGTAGTCTTTTTGTTTTTTGGTCCCCAAAAATATTTTTGTGGTTACTTTGCTTTAGACACTGACTAGCAGCATTTTAGAGAGTAATCACTCTCGGTGCCATATTTTGTTTATAAGGGATAAGTAATCCAGTTTACTGGGATGACCACGCTGTTGCCCTGCAGGTAGAGGACCGATATGTGAGGAATCGTGTCTTTGTAGAGTGCATTCCAGGAACCGTGGAGATAATTCATAGTACAGGCATGGGCAAGAGGAGTTAAAATAAATCAGTGTTGCAAGGGAAGCTGTTGTCATGTCAAGTACCTTGATAAGAATATGATTTAATTGTTTTCTTGTAAATCTCTTGTATGTTCATGAGAAAATGACTTGGCTTGGCTTTCTTTGGTAAGGATCACAAGACTCCAGGAGGTTCACAAGCTGTTCAGAATCAAACCTTTCTGAACATGGAGTCCTTGACAGTTATGAATAAAGTTATTTAACAGTCAACTTCCTGTGGTTTACATGCATTTCTGAATCAGGAGGAGGCTGAAGGGCGGCAGCTGAGAGATGTGTACTCCATCTGGACAAAAAAGGGCATCTTCTACAAGCAATCAAAACGATTGCTTAAAATCCACGATTCTGAGACGGTGTATTTTAATCCTGTGTTAAAGAAACGAAAGCGCAGTCATCAAACACTGGAAGGTCCTGGAAGCTACGTGTTGGCCATTCGTTCTCTTACACTGGGCTGTGTTCAAGGGATTTGCTTTATTGCAGTATGTCCCCATGCGTCTGAGAAACGCGCTCCTGCCTGCGTTTGACTTTGCCACTTAACACTGACGTCTTTGGGCCTGTGTTTGATGTGGAAGGAAGCGGGCAGTAAAGCTCAAGGGTATGGTTTCTGCTATGTAGCAGGCCATTGGTAACCTTCAACCACACTTCACAAGTCTGCAGTCCAGCACTGCTCAACTGTAGAAATGAGTTTAAAGGGTTCCCCTGCATTCAAAATAAACAACCCAAAAGTTCACCTGTGATTAAAGACCTTCACATCACTTGATTATTTTTTTACTAAATATTTAATTTCATTTTCCATCGTGTGGGCTCACAGAACATGGGTGTGAAGGCAATGGCAGTGTAATGGAGAACTGCAGAGGTTCATTAATGGGGGTAAGCCCTGGAGTTTCTCAGCCTCCTGTTGATTTGGCCCTCGGTGCTGCTTCTTGGTGGCATGACAGAGCAGAGGGGCTGCTGCAGCAGCCCCGTGACAGCGGCTGGACGTGGTGAGCCACAGTGGAGTTAGTGGGGCAGGGTGGGGAAACCCAGTTTCTTTTTTCTAGTCATCTTGGGTAAACCAGAGAGTTTACAGTTTGTGTAAGGGGAAATTTTAGAATACAACAACTGTCTGTTGAATACAGCCACTTAAATATAGCCGTTGTCACTGACTTCCAGAGTGAGATCTAGTTCTGTCTTTAGTATCAAGAAGAGTAGCCTAACACAGAAACTGTCTTTGGAGCTGTTGTCCTACAGAAATGTGAATAAAGCTTTTCCTTACTTGCTTCTAACAATTGCTGGTATTAAGGCTGTCCATGGTGGTTATGTGGTGGATTTCTCAGTGGGTTTCTCTTTGTTATTGCATAAAATAGATAGGTTCACCCCTTTGGAAAAGGAACGGAAGTCGGAAGTCTTGGTTGCTGTGTAATAGTGACTTTTTGAAGCTTGTTTAAAATGAGTCAAAACTCCCCAGTTCTACAGTAGTGCATTCTGATAACGATCCGTTAGTTATGGTAGTTTGCTGGTCAAGAGTATCTGGAGTTAGCAGAACTTAGCCTGCGACTGTAAAGATGTCCAGGTCGGATAGAAATTACCATACTCAGTGCACTGGCTTGTAGCTGTGTGATACAGAGGGTGTCTGGGGTGGGATGGAAGGACAGATGATGAATTTGAAGCTGCTGTCAGTTCTTGATGCCATACAAATTGATAAAAGCCGCTGATTGAACAAGTTTTATCCTTAAATACAGAGTTAAGTCATGATGTCACTTGCTTGGAGTGTTGTATTAGTTGTCTGAATAGATTTTCATAAGGGAAGAACCCAGCGATTGAGCCAAAGATGTGGAGGAGGGAAACTGGTATGTCACTGGTGAATGAACTGTATTATGCTTGTAACGGATTGCTTTTATGGTTTAATCTCTTCAGTTTCAGAATGGCCACCTGGATATCTGTCTGCCGTTGCCTGTGACACAGGACAGCCTAGACAGCTGAGCAGTCACCTCGGTGTGCGCTCCTCACGGTTGGAGGTGTGCGCTCCTCGCTGTTGGAGGTGTGGTTCTGGCACGTTGCTGTTGCTGCAGGCCGATACAGTTTTTGCATTCGTGTTTTCAGGAAATCTCTTCTTTTGGGAAGCTGCTTCTGGGGATGTTTTGTGACCTCCACAGGCTGTGGCTTACATATCTGCTCCAACTGCTCAACCTGTTGCGGTAGCAGTAAGCCCCAAGACTTACAGGAGAGGTAGTAACTCATGCACTCCAGTATTGAGGAGTAAATGCTTCTTTAGGGAGTAGGCATTGCCGTAAGTAGTATAAAGAAGAGCTGTCTGAGATTAAAATACATGTATGCATGCACACACACACATCCATACTTACAGCCTCTGAGGCCCAGGTATTCCGTAATAAATACCTCCACTTAATGAGACTGAAATCTGGCTGATTTGGATGTAGTCCCTGTCGGGGTGGGACGGTTGCCAGTTCCTGCTAGGACTTAGTAAGAAATTAAGTGTGACCGTAAACTTTGTCTTAACACTCAGCTGCAGACAATGATCTTAGTATTTGGAAGGCCTGAATTCTGATCCTGTTACTCCTGCTTGGGCAGCTTGATGGATTTGTGCATCAAGGTTGTGTATTTTTAATTTCTGTGAGATAGGAGTGCTTTCCTTACAGGATTTGGGCTAGAATGGGTTTCTGAAGTGCTGGAAAAGATGTAGGTGTAAAATACTGCCATCACTGCAAGCAGTTGCTGCTGCCTGCTACCAGGCTTTAAAATGGTCAGTGTTACCGCTGTAGTTTGTCACCCTGGAGAAAATTGGTGATGCTAAACAGAAGGTAAAACGAGCTGGTAGAACTGTGGTGGACTCTGTCCCTGTAGGTAGGTGTGTTGAGCACAAGGCATGTTTCAACCAGAGTCCCAGTCTTGCCTAATTAAAAGTTGGTGTTCAAATTGCACACTTAAAGGTGTGGTATCTACTTGTATTATGTAACTTCTTTTAGTACCTGGAAAACTTGCAAAGGTACCCAGCTCGTGTGTCTGCCAGAGTCCTGTTTGACTGTTTTTTACCCTGCTCTACTTTAGGGCTGCTTAGGTGGCACAGATTAGTGTTGAGGTTTGATATTCTTCCTTGATCCGTTTGCAGAGTTCAGATTCGAGTGAGGGAAGTCATTATCAGGGCGTAACTCCTGTCCTAATTCACTCGTCTGGCTTAGATGTACTTACCCTCGGCTTGGCTGCTGCTTGAATTTCTCATCAAGAAAATGCAGCCAGAATTCTTGCTCTTCCAGCCCGAGAGCAAAGGCACAGATGGTCTCTTTTTCTGTATTTACTATGAAGTAAATAAATTGCAGCTTTCAAAAGGAAACATGTTCCTGCTTCTGGCATGAATCTGAGAATCCTAAAAAGGTTCTACTTTCCTTTGCAATAAATTCCATCTGTACATTATCTATTGCAGGTGAACTCAAGTTCAGCACCATCCTTGTGAGAGTTCTTTGTAATCCCAGCACCCCAACAAGAGTTCTGGAGAGTTGACTGTAGTTCAGGCTTACAGTAAAAAAAGTCTGTAGTTCCACGTTACTGGAGGGATTAAACACTGCAGTTAGTATTTGCAAGGACAGTAATGGCTTGAAGTTGGAAGGTAGTCTGTAGTAGGTGTGATATCGTGCAGTATGAAGCTCCGTTCAGTACTCCTCAAGGAAGGAGTTCTTGTCCAACTTGGTCTCCGATAAGATAGTTCAGTAAAATGCTTCATCTGTTGTGGTTTCTCATCCTCTGTTCTGCTGGTTGTTTGCTGTGCTCAGGGGAAGTACCTGTGCAAGTGGGATCCTGTGGCAACGCAGTTATAAATTAACTTATCTCCAGCGACTAGATGATCTTTAAGGTCCCTTCCAACCCAAATCATTCTATGATTAATACCTGTACCTGAACACCTGTATTTTCTAACCCTCAAAGGGTTTGAAGGATTGAAGAATTGAATGGATCTCCTCATCAAGAGGTTGTGGTTGCTTCCTTGATACTCCTGTAGGTGACACTGAAGGATTTATTTAGGAGTTCTAAACTCGGAAAGAATTTAACCATTACAAATCATCTACCTGTGCTTTTAAGCTTAAATATTAACAGACCTAAAACCATAACATCAGTTATGTTTTTAGGACAGCTGCTTTAAAAATGGTAGTGATTAAAGCTTGCAACACTTAAATCTAGATTTCAGTAAATTGACTTCAGAATGTAAACTAATGGGATCAAATGTGCCACTTATTTAAATAACCATTTGCTTTGTTTTTAGGGGGAATCTGTAAAGTATTTCTTGGACAACTTGGATAAACTTGGAGAACAAGTAAGTTTTTTTTTTTCCAGTCGGGAGTTTTAAGTAGTCTTTGTGACCTCTGGGCTTTAAACAGATGAAATGTAATTAGTGTCCACTCAAAGAACTTTGGTTAACTGTGACTGTCCCGTTATCTCAGCAGTTCATCACTGACATGTCAAAAACACAGGGCATTGCAAGGGCCAAGAGACTTTTCTGGAAGTCAAACTTCTGTAGAATTTGAACAAAACACAAGTTACCAATGCTTCTCCAGTCAGAAGGTTGTTAAAGTAGCACTTCAACACTAATTGGTATCCAAAAATACCCAGTTAGGAACACCAACTTAAATCGGTGCACAGGTCTGTGGTACCTTTCTGTAGTACCTGTTTTTAAACGAACTTGGTACAGAATAAAATCTGTTTTCTCTGGGGGAAAAGCTGAAACTTGTGTAGAATACTTCTTGATAGAAATGCTGGTTACTGCTTGAATAATGAGGTTGTGTGCCGATACTCATTAGTCGGGTATTGCATGTGGAAAAAACTGCCTTTTAAAATGGGATGCTGGCTTGGACTCCTGGGGAGGCAGTTCCTCCGTGGTCATTTCCAGCGGATGGCTAACAAATGATGAAGGATTCCAAACCACTTCAGTTGAACCCTGTTACATCATGCTTAATTTCATGTCTCTTTTTCTCTTTAACAAGATAAAAATTTAATTTTAAGCCAGACTATTTTTCTGCTTTGGACTCTCGTTTTTCTGACTAGAGCCCTGATGGTCATCTTGCTTGAGAACGCCAGCACTCGCTCGCTGAATTTGGACATGCTCTGGAGTTCCAGGGCAGCATATAAGTACACACAGAAATGTATAAGGCAGAGAGCTGCACTCCCTTTGACGAACTGCTAAACTTTCTGCTAAGGCTGATTTCTCACGGTCTTTGAATCCCATAACACTGTGGTTTCAAAGGGTGGGTTGGGTTGCGTTTCACACATTTGCACACATCTGGGTACAGCTTTTTGCAGCTTCTTGTCAAAGTTCTCCATTAGAAACCGTGGTTGGTTCTTTATAAAGTGTGTAACTTGAAGTCACAGTTGGTTTTATCCTTTTATATACACACACACATATTGTAGGTGTGATGTTGCTGTGGGAACACTGAGCTCTGAAAGGCAGCGTTTCCAGTTTAAAGTTAGGCCAAATGGTGCTGAGATACAGAGGGATCTGATGTCATAGAAAATGTTAGGTTTTTGTGGAAAAAGTGCTAAGTTTTGTTACCGGGTGAAATGTGTGATGTGTTCTTCTGGTTTATTCTTATCTATATGCAAGATTTGTCTAATGATTATTTCCCAAACTGTATTAATATGAGTTTTATTGTTCTTATCTGTTATCTGATATAGCTAGGCTGGCCTGCAACTGCATTGCTTACAAACAGGTAGATCTGCCATTCATGGGCCTCTTGCCAAACGGGAGCTGATGATAACAGTGTGTAGAGAAAAGAACTTGATGTTCAGATTTAATCAGATCAGCAAAATAAGAGTAGCTGGCTGACATACATATATGGGATCGGCTGGATTCCTTGCAACTGTTTGTTGTTATTTCTACTTCCAGTACAGACTATATGTATTCAAAATATCTCATAGAGACACTGCTTTCCAAGGCATGATTGGATCTTATTCATGCCTTAAATTCCAATTTTAGCTAGGCAGAGAGTGATGTGATAGCCAAAAGAGCTATCTGATAACAAAATAAGTCCTTTAGAAGAAACCAGACTATAGTGAAATTGAGGAAGGAGACTGTTCAGGAAGAAAGCACATGTTCTGAGCCAATATCTTTGGGAAGAGCTGTGCTTGCAAGCAAATAGAGCTTTACAGGAAAGAAAACAAAAACACAACAAACCTTCCCCCAAAACAAACAAACAATAACCCCACCAGCAAAACCCAGCCAAAAATGGAAGAAGGTGAAAAAGAAAACCGTCAGCGTGGAAGGGTGGGTGAAGTGTAGAAAAGGAGAGCGTGCCTGGGGGCGCTTGCAGGAGGAGCACTGACTGACAGGGGCAAAGCATTGGAAGGACTTAAACTCATCCTCTGGGCTGTCCCAGGAAAGTATTCGCTTAACGCTGCAGCCCTCGGATATGGAGAGTGGCATGGATGGTGAGGAAGGGGCTAGGGCAGAATTGCTGCAGTGGCAAGCTGCTGGCATCCCAAAGATCAGGAATACTGGGAGATTTCTTAGGAGTTGCATGTAGTTTCCTGCAACCTGATGATGGCTGCGGACCAAGCACTTGACTTCCAGCATCCTCCTTTGCAGACTGCGGCGTCAGACTAGCCGTTATCTGGTGTAAGACACGGTGGGTCTTCTGTGCTTGTCGGACTTGAAACTGCTTGAAAGGATTTTATTTGTGGTTGCAGGGGTGGAAGGAATTTTAAATGAGTAATGGTACTCGAGAGGGAATTTGTCAGGAATTCTAGGGACAAGCTCCTTGTTCTTGAAAGCTTGACTGAACACACAGTATGGGCCAACTCCCAGGAGAGTTTGCTTTGTGCTCTTGTTTCAATATTGAAGGTATATATGGCTCTGCCTGTTACATTCATTGATTTTATTTCATTAGTCACTTTAAGAATTTCAGTCACTCCTGAGCTTCTCGAAGACTTTCTGCTTTTGTTCAGAGAACTGGAGACTAACTTCCTGACTAACAAAAGGTCATACGTTCCGGTTTGAAAGGTGGAACAAGTTTTGAACTTGCAACACGCTCTTGCCTTGGTGTTAGCAGTCACCTTTACTCAAAATCCCTCCCTGCACACCCAGTGACATTTGATACACTCATTGCTCTATTCCTCTGATTGTTCTCTAACAGCTTTTCGTAGAAAAAAAACAAGATAAATTTAATAAATAAAGACAAAAGTGTCATTACCCTTTAAAGCTGCTCATTTTAGTCAGACGGGGGTGGAAGCACATGTCCGTTGCTCAGTTTGCAGAGAACACGATACTGCTTTAGCAGTCAGCTCTCCTGCGAGTTCAGGTGGTGCAGGGTTTGGATGTGTAAGAGTACTACAGCAAAACGAGCGGGGTGGGGAGACTGTGCTTCAGGGAGCAGCTTTGTAATTCATGCCACATTAAAAGTCAGTGCCTTAGTCATGGGCAGCCCAAGTAAAGAAACCCGGGACTTCAAGACAAAGCAGTCTCTCTCTAGCTGGTTTCGCCTTTGAGCTTCCATAGTAAAGCAAAAGCATCCTTGAGTTTTTGGAACATTACACTTCATAATTGTTAAAATTGCTTTCTTAAAGGCTGTGCATCAAACTTGCCCAGCTGCCTTAAACTTGGAGTACTAGTATTTAAATAGTCACGGAGTTGGATGTGTGTTCCCCCTGCCCCAGCTTTCTCGTTGAACCAGACTTTCTGGACCATGGTCTTACACATCTCTGTGAAAGCCCCAGGTCTGGTAACTGGCACTGTCAGAGGAGGATCATAGGTCATTCACTAAGAGGAGATGAAAACTCCACCTCTGAACCCTAAATTGTGCTCTCTGAAGTTGTGAGAAATGCTGGAAAAAGAGTTTCTGTAACAAGTGAACAAAGAAGCGTTAAGCATCAGCCTCAGCCAGCTGTTACAGAGGCACTTTTTAAATAGCAGAAAGACTTGGACCACATGCAAAAGTGTAATTCTTAGAATGAAGAAATCCCCAATACGAGTCTTGAATTTCATGCTGTCAAAAGCTGACTAATCAGAATTCCTCTTCCTGGAGGAATTTGCATCCACTGATGATGACTGTTCATGGAACAGCCAGAAAGCCCACTTACCCTGCCTACTCAGTCCTAGGGGGAAGGGTGGGCTGGGGAATGTCAGGGTACAGCTCTCTCGCATGCCCCCCAAGCTGTGCTACAGGGAAGAGGCTGTTGTCCTCAGCTGCCCGTTTCTGCTCCTCTTCTGCTAATCACACGGTGTGTTTTGGACCGAATCGGGCTGTGTAAGCTCCTGGCTGTGGCACACAGCTAATGAAAGTGACTTCTTGGACTGATGCAAGAGATCTGTGGCACAAACACGGGAGTTTGCTTAGGTTTTGTTTTTCTGGCATCACTGATGGCCTTAAACGTTCCTTAGAGGAGCCGCTCTTCTCCCTAGAAGCGGTTGTGTAGTATGGACGAGAACATGGGGGAACGGAGCGCCCGTAGTTAGGAGATGCTACTGTGGTTACCAATGTACAAGTACAGGCTGGGCGGAGAA
>NW_010240932.1:8109-24458 GCF_000690775.1 Eurypyga helias | reverse complement strand
GCAGGGGGCGCTTGTGCAGCGCCCAAGAAGCCCTGGGGCGAGCCCCGGGTCGCGCACACGCAGCCCTAGGAGCTGCCGCCAGCCGCGCAGGCCGAGACCTGGCTGCCCTGGGCTTCATCTTCTCTGGAAGGGGCGGTGTAAGGAAAACTCTCTAATAAATAGCGTTTTACGAAAAACATAGCATTCTCTCGGCTTCGGACGCTTGGTTTGGGGCACATTCCCTCCCCCTAGGAGCAGCAGCAGACTCTGAGACACAAAACGTCTCGGAGGGAACCGTTCCTTAAAGCAAAGCCCCCCAGCCTCCAACCCCCCAAATTAGAGCTCAGCATTGCCCAGGGTTATTGTGTGCAGTGCTCCCAGGTGCCAAAGGAAACCCAGACACCTGCCAGGGTTTGGGTGCGGCAAACTGGCCGAGCTGCTCCAGGTCTCTGTGTGTGCAATGCTCAGGGCATTGCTGTCACCCTCGGCCTGATGTCCCACTGCTCACGCTGGAGCTGGGGAGAGCTCCGTGGGCCTCTGAAGAGAAGCCCTGAGTGCCCTCAGCAGGGCCCAGGGCCGCAGCCACGGCATCAGCTCTCGGCCAGACCCGCACTGATAGGGGAAATTGATGATTAGTTTGATTTTGTTATAACTTTAGTTTAATTTTGTTATGTAGATTTGTAGCCATGCCGAGGCAAGGGTTAACTACTGACATTTCGTTTAGTTGTGTTCTATTCTTTGTAACAAGGATTGCTGTGAGCTCAAATACAGGTAACAAAGTTTGCAGCATCAGCTCAGCTCTAACGAAGGCACTGCTAACAAGGACTTACTGTCTGAAAGACTGATCCATCTGGACTCTTATCACTTGGAAGAAGCAACCATCCAGTAAGAACTGGCCTTGATGTTTGGGATTCAGCCAACACAGTTCTTGAGTGAAAGGTGGAAAGTACACCGTGGCCTTTCCCCCGACAACCACCCAAGACAACCACCGGAGTACACTGCGCAGGCATGAGCAGGAGAGGCTGGAGGCGTAGAACATAATGATTTCCCCGAACTGATCCCTCCCTAAGAGGAAATACAATGAATATGTAACCAAGAATAATGCATATGCAACGCTTTGTAGTATATAAGGCGGTCGCTTGAGACCCCAGGGTGTGCAAGTTAGGTGGAGCAATCCCCCTTGCACCCAGCATTGTAATAAACATACCTGCTTTATAACTCCATGAGTTTGTTTCCGCATATCAGCACAACACCCCCGTTTCACACCGGCTGAGCTGCATGTGCGGCGCGGACTCACATCTCACCTGCTAAGCCAGAGGCACAACACGCTGCATGGCATCGGCCAGGCCAAGGGGCATTTCATGGGGGGACACAGAACAGCTCGTCTTCTCCTTCCCCTTGGTGCCAGCTCTAACCCCCTGCGGACACCAGCAGCACCCAGGAGAGGGGCTGGCAAAGCTCTGCCCATCTCCAAGGCTGCTCACAGAACAGCTCCTTCCCAGGCTCCCTCAGGGATTTGCTGCAAGGGGCCTGGTCCAGCAGAGTAACACACTACCATCCTAAATTAGGTTCTCTCCAGCCTTTCTCTGCCCCTTCTCTACAGCCTTGTCTTGCCACTGCCTCTTTGCACCCCCCACTCCTGTCTCAAACAATACCCAGAACCAAGAATTCAGGGAAGGGTGCCCCAAGCTCAGCTGCTGACACAGGCATGCCCCGGGCCAGGGGTCCCACCTTCTCAAGGCACAGAGGGTTCACCACAGCTCTCCTGAAGCAGGAAGAGACACCACTGAGACTGTTCATGCCATACTCGAACACCAGCCAGAGATTTATTCCTGTATATTAAATGTTAAAATCACATGCATAATTAGAGAATACTTTATAGTTAAAAAAATACTTCAAACACCAATGCTGACAGTTTACCTGCAACTGCTGTAACAGCTCTATGATACACAGATATAAAAACATGGTGATTTTCTGTACTTACAAAAATTAGGGAAGGATGCAATCATCTGGGTAATTATAAGTGAACTGATGCCCTGCATCGGACAGTCCTGGCAAACACCCACTGGTGAAACTGAGCTCAGAGCAGCCCCTTCACCCAGATACATGTTTGCTAGACATGGATTTAACTCCAAATGGCATTTGGCTACAAGAGGGTGTAAAAAACTATTTTCTGACACAAGACCCACAGAGGGACACAGCAGAACATGCTGCAAAGAGTCTGTAGTACCAGACCCCTGGCTTTACGGGCTCCCACACCGGTGGGACCTGCTGCTGAATGGGCCTTACACACGGCTTGCGTGTAAGCAACACCAGCACCGTCTGCACGCATCTCATCAGGCAGGGAAGGGTTCGGACCTGGTGCAGCTCCTAAGGAAGGTCGCCAGCAATGGCATTTCCACCAGTTCAGAGGGATCGGAGATACACAACGAGCTGCTGGTTTTAAGAAGCCGAGTCATCACTAGTTTGAAAAACGGCCCCATATGGGTCACTGTGAATGCGCCTGTAAACAAAGTGAAAGGCCTGGGGCTGCGGGCGGCTGTGCAGCTCAGCCTTAATTTTCTGGGGGTACGTGTCCTCCGCCAGCTGCTGCCAGGTGTCAGCAACAAACAGGAACAGGCTGTATTCCTCAGGGTTGTCCACTTTAAACTTCTCAGCACAGAGCTGACACACATCCTCGGTGGTGATGTACGGCCTCACCAGCAGGGTCTTTCCCGTGCATCCGCTGTGAACTGCCTGGAACGCAACACGCAGGTAGTTCTGCAGGATGAGAAAACAGACATCAGAAACGCAGGAAACCCAAACTGATCCACAGGATCTTGAGGCAGAACCTGGATCTTTTTTCTTTGCTGACACTGACACATGCTCCCAACTCTACTAATGTGGACATGTTTGGAATATGCCCTGGAAGGAAATGCAGTTCGACATTTCAAGCAGCAGTGAACAAGCACATTAAACACAATAATAAGCCACAACTGGGTAAAAAAACCCCAAAACCCTTGTGGACACGTGACCAAAGCAGCCTGCTGGCACGTACTGTTAAACAAACTAAATGAACTGCAGTTACAGACTAAAGAGCAGGAAAATTAAAACCTAACAGTGAGAAGGCTGTGTATGTGGGTGTAGTTACCCCAGAGCAAACCTGGCTGTCCGTGTCTGTGCTTTCAGGAGTGCTGCAAGGAGAGGCTCAGGTTTGCACAAAAGCCTGTAACTCGTATAACAGTAGCATACTGATTTATGCAGCACGAGCAAGTTGTATTTAATAATCATTAAATCGGGGGATTCTTTGTGTTTCCATCCTTGGGAGGGACAGAGGGAGGGAGGGTGAAGGCCTCCCAGGGCCCAAAAGCCAGGAGGGCTGTAAGGCTGCATCCCAGAACTGCAGTGGCCTCATGCTGGCTCTGCGCAGGGAAGATGAGCCAAGCTGAAGAGGTGTCACACGCTGGGTGCAGGGAAGGTGTTTCACTGCAGGATGCAGAGAAAAGAACGGGAAAACTGGCATTCTGAGTTTGGATCTGTGCCATGCACAGCCTGGAAGTGGCTTGACCATACTGCTTCAAAGCTCTTTGGGAAGAAAAGCCCTGGACACAGCCAGGGCTCCCTGCATCCTCCCGCATCTAGCCGCACTGGAGCTTGGCTGGCTACTCCAGTAGGGCTGGAGTTCATCTGCTGAAGAACAGAAGGTGAAACGACGTGCAAGACCCCGCTGAAAGAATCTGCTGCTGTTCAGTCATCCAGCAGAAACACAGGTGATGGATACTCCAATGACAAGGGCTGCGTTTCACTTGAAGGAGCAAAGCCTCAAGCTCCTCGAGCCTGAGTCCTGACTCAAGGGGAGCATGGATCTCAGCAGGATGGGCTCTGTGCACCGGCCAGCATTTGGAGTTTCTGTTCATCAGTTCTCCTCTCCTTCAGAAAGGAAAAACATGGAAGACTGCTTCTTCCCAACTCCTTCCTGCCAAGTGCTGTGCTGTGCCTGTTTGCAAGGATGCAGACAAAGCAGAAGGAGCCTCAGCTGACAGGCACGGGTCTGGGTTTGAAAGGTGAAGGGATCCCGGGGATTTGTTATTTCTCAGCGGCAGTTACTGCCCTGCTCTGACGGGGTGGTGAGCAACGGAGGGGAGGGAAAACACACACACAAACACACACATACACAGCACAGAACTCTGCTCCTCGCTGAACCTCTAAAGGTCTAGGCAAGCTTTTATCCCCCCTCTCCTCTTTATCACCTGCTGTGTGCCACCATGAGCTGCGGAAAGTTGTGCTGGGTTGTCCCCCTGGAGATCCTGGTTTGTTCTCTTTAACAGTAAAGCACAGAACCATGGAACGGTTTAGGTTGGAAGGGACCTGGATCTAAGATCTGGTTCAGTTTGTCCTCGCTCTGCACGACTTAAATGAAATGGGGGGCAGGAAAGCTCCATCACCCGCTGTTTTCTTTAGCCCATCGCAATCCCACTGTATTGCAGCGTGCGGAGCCTTCCCAGCCAAGACCGATCTGCCAGCCAGAACCTCACCACTGCCTCGCTTTGCTAGTGGCCCCAAGGGAATTCTTGGGAATCACACCTCTCAAACAGGGATTTCCAACAAAACAATCATCCCCAGCTTTTTCCTTCATCCCTAAGCTCTACCTGAAAGTCATCAACTGAAGGGATTGTCCTGTGAGCTGTCCTCCTCCTGTGCCACTGCCGGAGAGTGTCCCTGGTTTCAGAGCTGAGCAGGCGGGCAGCTTGTTCTTCCTGGAAGTTCTTGATCAGCGAAAGTGCTCCATAAGCGCTCGTCAAGTAATAGCCTCCTGCAAAGGACAGAGAGCATGGTCACAGGCAGGTGCACCAACACCATTTTTATATATATATACACACACACCCATGTGTACAGGTCTGAAAGTGTCTGTTCTCTATCGCCAGAATCTCTGTACATGAAGAAACTAGCTCAGGGCCCTGCAAAACCCTGGGGAGTTCTGAGAACCTGACCTTGACAACAATAGCCTTCATGGCAATAAAGCAGCGACTGAGCGTGTGATCTGCACCCTAGGGGCATCCCAGAGTTTGCTTTTGTTTCTCCAAGGAAGATGGTGTGTCCCCTTGTCAGCATTCCCCACCCCACCCCACCAGTGCAGTGGGTGCTGTGCACAGCCCCCACCCTGCACCCTGAGCACAGGTGTGGGGAGCAGCCTCCAAGTGCAGCAGAGCTGCCGGCAGACAAGAGCAACTGCCGGGCCCAAAGGAGCCTCAGTGGGATGGGACAGTCCCAGACAGCCAGGAGAAACAGAAGAGATGCTTTGGGTTGGGACATTGGTGCTACCCTCTTGTCCCACAACCAAACAAGGTGAATGGCAACTGCACTGCAAGGGAGAATCCCCCTTCCCTTGTCCTTCACGCAGCTCCAATAAAGATCAATCAATCATTACCTTCTCCGTGCAGCAAAGATGGGTCCAGCAATTCCATCATGTACTCGATTTCAGTATCCAGCTCCAGCATATCACACTGGGCCAGCACGTACGTCAGCACAGGCAAGAAGTCGTCAGCTCCATACAGCCTCCCTGGGTCAAAGTGGACACAGACAGTGACAAACAGCCCCAGTACAGTCCCAGAGGTTGACAGGAATGCACAGTGTCAACCCAGCACGTCTGGATTACCCCACAGCCTTCTATCACCCCCGGGCAGCACAGAGAATGGCACCAGACACTGGCAGGACAGGAGTCCAGCACCAGCCTCACCCTGTACCCATGACAGCACAGACCTGGCGATGCACCCTGCAGGGTGTTAGGGTGGGCAGAGCCTGGGCTCAGCCTGGCACCATTTCAACCGCAGAGCTCCCAGAAGGCTGCCGTGCCAGTCCGGCCTGGCCTCCACCTGCACTTCCAGCACTCAGGGGTGATGGACAGTCCTGTCGCCTTCCTACAGGCAGGGACTACTCCAGCACTCCCCGGGAGGATCCAACCACAAATACCAGTTTCAGAGGCTGAATCCTGACAGAGAACACCTGCTGGCTGCTCGGCAGGTCCTTCCTGGTCTGTAGCTCCATTACGTTATCTGGGCCTCAAGGTCACTTTGGGACACTTGCTACAGCACAGATGTTACCTGCTGTTCCAGGTGGAAAGCAAGGGACCAACTGAAACATTCAGGGACATGGCAAGCCAAAAATGCTGTATCAGAGACTGCTTTCTTCCACCCATTAACACAGAGCCCCTGTCATAACACATACATGCTCCTGAATTCCTACAGCTGCCTGCAGGGATATCAGGAAGGGCAGGGAGATGCCGGGAGAGCTCTAGGAACAGGAGCCATGGCTGCAGAACAAGGTGTTCTGATCTCCTCCACGGAAAACTAACCCCTGGACTGGATATCACTGACCCTGCCCCACCCCAGCCCAGTACCTGAGTTGTTCTCCATCACAGTATAGATCAGTTTGCAGACTCTCAGCAGCAACGTGACTTTCTTTTCGGGTGAATACATCTTCTGCATGGCCAGGAACTTGACTTTAATCTTCTCGACATCCACGAAGTCTGGAGTTGGGACAAAGACGCCCAGTTCCTGAGGAGTCCTCTGCCGCACCAGCTGCAGGTTTTCCTTCAGCTGTTTCCAGGAGCCGTCCGCAGTATGAAACTCCTTTAGCATTGCTTCGATGTGTCCCTTCAGCGGCTTCAGAATGCACTTGTGCATGGCCTTCTCCAGGACGACATCTGTAACAGCACACAATCCTGCTGACTTCCCCCTCTAGGCCAGAGCCACCACGAACAGACCCGCCCCCAGCAGAGACACCGCCAAGCCAAACGTACTCGCCAAGGCCTGTGAGTTACCCAAGCTGAGCTTCCAGTGGTTTGGGTAACCAGAAAGCAAAAGGCAGAGCAGAACCTGTGTTCCGTTTTCATTTGTGGCAACATGGGAAAGACAAAAAACCCCAGACTACACCCTGTCACAAAAAAAAAGGCAAAAAAAGGCAAGCTGTGGCTCCAGGTCACTTCTTGTTGTGCTGGGCAGAAGTCTCCAAGTTTTACTTTACTTTGACTTTACCTCCCAAACTCAGGTAAAACACAGTCAAACCCGTAACTTTTGTCTGCTCTGGCATGAAAGCCCAAATTCCATCAGAAACTACAGCTCCCCCGAGGTCTCCTAAAACCTGGCCAAACTTGGTCAGGATCTTTGGGAAGTCTAGGATCTTTGGGCAGCAAGTCTAGGGTTCTTGGGTTGGCAGCAGCACATGTGGCACAGGAATCGCTGTGTCTGTCACGCAACTCCCAAACATCCCCCTCGGCTTGGGGCGCCCACCTCCCCTCTCTCAATCATGCTGGGATATCTGTAGCTTCTCCTCCTATTTTCCCCTCCCCAGACCACGAGGGAGGTGGCAAAGCCATGTCTGCTTCCCTCCCGGGTGCTTTAAAGACATCGGGGCTCTCCCTCACCACGAAGACTGCAGGAGCTGCTGGAAGGGAGAAACTGCATGCCTGCAGCTGGGCACAGGCTCCAAAAGCAGCGCCTGGACACTGCTTTATTGCATCCCACAATTTCTCTGGGAGCTGAAATGGCTTTGCAACAGCACAGAGAGAAAGCGGGTGACTCGTCCTGTGCCCACAGCTCTCCACAGGGTCCCACACGTGGTGCTGAGGCTCTTCCAAAAGGTTTCTGGGCTGCTAAAGCCATCAGTGGGTAACAATAGGATGGGGTGGGGAGTAAAGCATCCTGCAGTGCTGCCCAGTGACTGGATTGCAGCTCACGGGAGAGAAAGGGAATGAAGGACACAGAGCTGGGATTCCAGGGATACCAACAGCCTCGGCTCGTGGAAGGCAGAGCAAGAGATACTGGCATGGGAATGCGGCACGTTGACGCAGAACTCACGCAAATGAGGAAGAGACTAAGAAATGACAGCGTGTCCAGGGTTTGGGTTGGTTTAAAAATCAAAACAAAACACCAAACCAACCCAAAACACACACAACCTTTTCATCCCTCTTCAGAATTCTCAGCACAGGCAGAAGAATCTCAGAGTTCTGCCCTCAAACAGGGGCAGATTCCAGCAAGCTGAGGCCAACAACAGCACAACTGGGCAGGGCTAGGCTGGGGGTTGAACAGTCAATGATCACCACCCCCTAGACCCCACCTCATACACACCCACAGAAACATTTCTGTCCTTAAAGCATTTCCTGTGCTCGGGGTCTCGGAGCGATGCCGAGTGGCACAAGACCCCCAGAAGCACGTTTGGGATCAGCCCCCAGACATGTGCCCTTCCTTCGGGACGGCCACTCCTGCCCCTTCCGGAGAGAGGCGTTTCTGGCCACGATCCCAACAAACCCATTCCCAGCCGGCAGCAGCTTTTCCTGCTGCCCTTCCAGTGACCACAAAAAGTACGGGAGGGTCTCCCAGGCAAACTGAGAATCGAGGGCTGACCCTTTGCATGAACAACTCCCTGGATTTCTCAGATGCCAACCAGCCCCAGAACTGCCCATTCCCCTCGGCAGCGCAGTGTTTGCCAACACCCACCCAGGATGCTCCATGCCCCAACACAGATGCTCTCCAGATGGTAATTTTGGTGGTATTTTTGTGTTGGGTTTTTTTTTTTTCTTTTACCTGCCCATCATGTGAGCTGAGCCCCATGAAGCATTCCTGAGCTGACACTTATAATTAGCCTCTGGCTCAAAAAGGGAACTAGTAACACTGTGAGACAGTAGTTGGGAAGCCGGGCAGTGAGTTGGGCTGGGACTTATGGGAACACGTCTGTCTCCTGTGCTGCCACGCTGGTTTGTTCTGCTGCAATCTCCCTGCGTGTACCCCCAGAAAGCACAGCAAGAGTCGCAGCCCATCTAGGGCAGGTTTGGTTTGCTTTAATGAGCTGTGGATTAACTAAAACTCATGCTACAGCTGAGTGATGAGCAGGACTTCCCTTAAAGCAGCAATAAAGGAGCAGGGAATAAGTCCCAAAGCAAATCAAAGGAATGGTCAGGAAAGGTGGAACCAAATCCCCTGCTGCTGCTCAGTGCTTTTCCCACTGCACCTTACTTGCCCCACCCCGTGTTCCTGCAGGAAAGGTGCTGGGGGACACACTGGCCAGCCTCAACTCAACATGAGAAGATGCTGGAATGAATGACAGGGATGGGGATGGGACACAAGCCCCTAAAATGGAACACAGAGCTGAAACACAGGCAACGTGAATTTTTCAAGCAGTGGCACAGCATTCTATGTTCCTTTAAGAGGATAATGGGATCAGTGAAGAAGTGGGGAGCAGGGGTTGGGCTGTACTTCGACCTTTTGAAGACCCAAAACCCTATCCCATACAACTTCCCTACAAGCAATCAAGGGCAATGCTGTCTGGTTGTGCATACCCTGAGGTGGGTGCTGGAGCAATCTGGTCTAGTGGAAGGTGTCTCTGACTATGGCAGAGGGTGGGACTTCGTGGGCTTTGAGGTCACTTCCCGCTCAAAAAGTTCTGTGATTCCATGAAATCATGGGCCGTATTGTTCAAGCACCGTCCAACATGGGCAGTTAACACCCCGCTGCCAAATGATTTAAGCCGGATCATTTCCTGGGACAGGCTCAGGCTGAGGCACTGAGACCGAGGTTGTTGGGGTGTTGGATCCAGCCTGGCAAAGGGATGAGGGTGAGTCGGGCACCTTTCCATCCACAGCCAAGAAAAGAACCACAAATACTTTCCAGCAGGTGTTATGCAGGGAGCTGTGGACTACTAGGGTCTCCTCTAAGCAGGCCAGGCCTTTATCCTGCAGGTATATACATACCCAGGTGTGGAGGACTTGGACAAAAATACTTCACTCTCATCCTTAGCCAGTAAAAAGCCAAGTGCCTTCGGCTTGATTCTGTGCCAGCACCGGGAAACCCATTGTTTCAGGGAGGGTTAACAGCCCACAGTGCTAAGATTAGGAGCAGCTCACCAGTTTGATGTGCCCCCTGTCTGGGAAAGATAGGGGATCTCCCACAGGAAGCTTTTGCTTGCAGGAGGCTGGGAAGTCCATGATGCTCTACACGGACATGGGACGATGTGGCACACATGGACCAGTGGCACACATCCAGCCCTAGGCTGACACGTAGGGAGGACAAACCTGCTCCATGGAAGCGTAAACTGACAGGAGAGGATAAATGACTGCTCACAAGGTTAAAATTGGGGCTGCAGCTCCGGACTGGAACAATCAAGCATAACCTCAGATCACAGGCAGGGCTACACCATAAGAGTTCTCCACAGGGATGACTAAATCCTGCTGTCGCATAGTTATCTGCTTAGGTCAGCAGCATCCAAGCTCCCCATCCACTGCAGGCGTTTGCAGGCTCGAGCCATAGGCGGCTGACCAAAAAGCAAGCTCTTCTCCTTTGTTTAAACCACCCCGCTGTATATATTAATTGCGTTTAATCACGCCATCCAAGCCAGACTTTCTGTTGCTGGAAAAAGCAGTGTAGCTTGGTTACTACACTCCACAGCTTGTGTTTCGCTGAACCACCAAAACATCTAAAAGCAGACTGCACTTTTTCTTTGGAGAGCCAGGGTCCAACCTCACTGCACCCTTAGGGTGCCAAGCACGCATCACACCAAGCTGCCACTGAGTGATAAGCGAACCAGACCCGTGTTTCTTTAGCAAATGCCCAGTGCTCCGCAGGGATCCCGGTGACAATGTGACTGCAACACCACCCAAGTCGCCGTTTCTTCTTCCACATAATGCCCACATTACATTCCTTGTGACTGTAGCAACAACATTAGAGGCTCAGTCTGGAGGACACCTCATAGGGCTCTGTTTGCTTTACCAGCACTGGTGACTTCTGCTTGACTTTGTGTGAATTAAGTTGAAGTCACGTGAGAAAACTTCCTCTCGCTCAAGGCCAACAACGTTAACAAAAAAATCACCCAGGAAAAGAGCCAGCTGCCAATTTTGCACTGGGCCAACTGTTGCAACACTGAGATACAGGAGAAAAACAAGCGAGTTGGGAGCAGAGTGAGCTCACAAGGAAAGTATTCGGCCCCGAGGGATGTTTACCTCCTGAATGCGCTGACAAGCTCACACAAATACTGCTCAGAGATGTTCTGCAGCAGCAACTGTTTCAATCCAGTCTGTACACTGGTCTCTGCTGCTGACACGTCTTCAAACACAGAGCTCACCTGCAACCGCCTATCAACACGTAACGCAAGGACAGAAATCCTGAGACTGGCAGCCCCCATGCACACATCTGTCTGTTTGGGCGTTTAAAGCTCTTACCCACCCTTTTTATTTAGCACCGAGAGTAGGGACGGGGCAGCTTGACTAACAGCAATCACAAACATCTGGAAGAATGAGCTTTATCTCAAAACCAAGTCGCTATGAAATGCGTCTCTCAGAACTACCACTGCTTTTGGAGGAATTCTAGTTTTAAGGCTACAATCCATACAGTTAAGACTGGCAGGGTTTTGGTCCAAGTGTCAAGAACCATTTCCACCCAATTCAGGGGAAAAATACATGTGCCAGCAGGGAAAGGATTTGGCATTGGTTAGGCACAGCAGGTAAACCAAACCAAACCAAACCAGGTCACGAGTGCAGGTAGGATGCCCACACTGCAGCACAAACCAACACAGGCCCCCTGGGCTGCAGCAGGGAGTGTGGGGGCTGTTTTAATACCCCATGGCCAACCCCATGTTTCCAGGCTGGCACAAAGACTATCCTTGTAAGCACAGATTCCACATTCCCACCTTTCCCCAAAACACAGGAGAGCATCTCTTACCTATTTGGTCCTCGGGAATCAGTGATTCGATCGGGGGATTGAGCTCAGAGCTTTGGGACAGATAGTTCTTGACCTGGGTCATGAACTGCCGGATCGTTTGCAGCATGTCGGTGCTGGAAACGTGGCACTCCTTGTTTTCCTGGAGGAAGCTGACATAGTCCTGCACTAGGCAGCCAAAGTACGTACGCTTGTCCTGGGACATCTCCGCAATTTTCTTAATCATCCTCTTCTCGGGTGTCATGAAGGAACTGAAAACGCCACTGACTTTCCGCAGCTGAGATTTCACAATCTTGGGGAGGACAAAGGAGCTGTTTCTTTTCTTTTTGGGCTTCAGGGGGGGTGCCATGCTCTCTTGGTCGCTTTCCCCCTCCAAGTCCTCCAGGCTGCTGGTGGTGTCCCCCTCGTAGCTGAAGAGCGGCATGCTCCGGTCCAAGTCCAGCGAGTCGGACGAGGAGGTGGAAATGCTCATGTTGCTCAGCCTCTGCCTGCCTCCATTCCAGGGCACGTGTGACTCAGAGCTTGGAGCCACAGCCTTTCTGGGAGCTGCCGGAGCTGGCTCAGGCGGCGTCTCAGCTGGGACGCAGAGGGCTGCGGGCACAGGTGCTGTGCCACGTCCTGCTCGCACTCCAGCTGTGGTCCTCGCGGCACCTTCCCCCTCTGAGCAGGCAGCCTGCTTCTTCAGCCGAGGGGGCGGAATAGGGGCTGGTTTCCTCTGCAGCAAATCCAAGCCTTGCTCCTTCCTATGGCTGTCTGTTTCCGGCATGCTCCCCTGCTTTATAGTCCTGGAAAGCTGTGGGCTCGCGAGGATGCTATTAATGGAAGGAGGTGGCGGCCGCGGCGGGGGGGAGCGTGGCCTCGCTGTGCCATGCCCGTCTTGAGCTCTGGGACTCTGCCTTTTTAGGCTCCCCCCGCCATCCTGGCTGTGCACTTTTAAGAAGAGAGGGTTGATGAAACACAGCGCTCCGTTGGTCTGGCTGCATTCCAGCTCTGAAGGCGTCCTGGTGCGGATGGAATGCACTCCATTTATAAGGCAGAGCTGGCGGGAGCCATTGCAAGAAGCGTCCAGGGATGCGGGCCTACGGGGAGGTGAGGGATCCAGGGGATTGCTGTTAGCCGTGGAGCTCCAGAAGGCTGAAAATCATCATGGGGTTAGCATAAGAATGCAAACCAGCAGGAAGACAGCTTTCAGAACATTCAGCTCAACACCACCCGTCTTGAGGATAAGGAAATTTAGACAAGTTTTTTTTATTAATTCAAAGGGAAAAAAGAAATTCCAAGTGGCCCTTTTAAAGCAGCACCGGACATAACTGCCCGCTACATCCCTCTTGCTCAGTTATAAATATCACAGGCAAGGCGTTAGCTTCAAGGCAGCCCACTGAGCTGAGCTTAAAAATAAACCGGGAATCAAAGAACGGAATGAGGATCGCAGCACTGAATTCCCACCCTTCCAGCCTGGAGTGAACGCAAGCCACTCGCTAGCATCTCTTGCAGGAGCAGTGAGCCTGGATCCTCACCTTATGGCACCCCGCCAAGAATTCGGGTTTTGTTTTGTTGGACAGCGATGTGGAAAGAGAGCTCAGGCATCGCTGCAGCAGGTGCACAGCGACCCTTCGGCTACATGGAGCCAACAGCTGGGTCTCTAAGCGCGCTGCCCTGCAGCCCTGCCTTGACCAACACAGCACTGTTTGCCCGAGGTTTGGGAGGCTCAGCAGCACGTAAACAGACTGACATGCTGTCCCACCTCCGCAGGGTGGAAAACCTGCCCTCAACCAGTATGCTGCAGCTGCAGCCACCACAGCCACCTTAGCCCAGCAAAGCATCCGCGTGGTTGTGAAACCGAGGAAGCCAGCAGCTCCCAAACTACTAGGAGTGGAAGCAGCCATGCCCTTACGGACAGCAGGCGGACTGAAGTACAGAGCAATACCAGAGGAGGGAGATTTTGCTGAAATCTGCCTATCCTGGCATACTGCCTTTTCCTGTGTCACGAAGATGCCTCATTTGGGCTGCGGAGACCTGGCCCCAGCTGCAAGAACGCCAAGCACTCGCAACAGGGCCTGTGCCGACCGCTGCCTCCTCCCTCAGGGGCAGGATCCAGGGAACAGCCCCGGTGACAGGGCGCTGCCAGGAAACACATGTAGGCACGGACATATTCCTTGGCATAGTCACGCACTGCTGCTGGGTTTTCCTGTTCTGTCGCTTCACGTCCTGCCTGGGCAGCCGGGCCAGTGTGCCTGGCACGTGCCTGCTGCATATGTGATGTAAATGCCGCTGCAGTGACACACCAGAGACTGCGAGGGAATCTTACGTTCAGCACATGAAACATTACAGCTTGCCCACAACCTGGAAACCTTCCCCACCAGTTCCTCCTGACACAGTTGGCTGGGCTACGTGCTGCTTGAGAGGCCTCGTGCAGTTCTCCCGCTGAGCCTACTGTGTAACAACAGCTCTGACCAGAGCTACAGCCCAGGGTGTTTTGTGCCTAAGGAAAGCTCACACTTACCAGGAAGGTCCCTGGGGAGTTTTCAGGCACCTATTGGGCCTGCAGCACTGAAAGGCTGACTTGCTGGTGTGCTCTTTCGCATGTGGACACCTAAAACCGTCAAATCTCAGCTTTGTTGGTTTTTGCTCAGAGAAGCTGGGTTCTTACCGATGTACAGTACGCAACTGATCCCAAATACACCAATCAACACAGACACTGATCCATCAGTCTCCTCCTCAGCTTTCAAATGCATTAGCTTAAAGAAATAACACCCCCAATGCAGAGACTGCTCAAGAGCAAGACTGACTCTGCAGCAGTAGCCCACAGTGCCCTCAGGTTCTGAGGACAGTGTGGTTTGTTTGGAGAACCATCATCATCTGCTGCGGAAAAACTCACCTAATGGCTTCCAGGTGTCACTGGGACCATTTTTTTTGCCCGTCCAAACATTCACCTAATCAACAGTTCCCTGATGTATTCTCATGAAAATCTGTACTATCGTCTAATCCCCTAAATGTGCAGAAATCTTCTGTCTCCACTCTAAAACAAATCCCCTAATTGCCCCGTGGCTGCAGCAAAGCCAAAAGCAAAGCAGTGCGATGCTTCCCCACAGGTGGCTTTGTGCAAAGTTCCAGAGAGTCTCATGCCAATGCCGATTCGTAGAATCATAGGAATGGTTTGGGTGCGAAGGGACCTTAAAGATCATCTAGTTCCAACCCCCCTGCCATGGGCAGGGACACGGCCAGGGACCCCTTCCACTAAGCCAGGTTGCTCAAAGCCTCGTTCAGCCTGGCTTTGAAGACATCCTGGGATGGGGCATCCATAGTTTCTCTGGCAACCTATCCCAGTGCCTCCCCACCCTCTCCAGGAAGAATTTCTTCCTGATATCTAATCTAAACCTCCCCACTTTCAATTTAAACCCATTACCCCTTGTCCTATCACTACAGGCCCTTGTAAAAAGTCCCCTCCATGTGTTTCCCAATCAAAGACGATTCAAAAATCTCTGGGGACAAACCGCTGACAGTGGGCTTCCCTTCCTGCAAGAGGAAATGAGGCCAGTCAGCACTTTCCGGGAGTTGCTCAACACTTGCTTGGGTGGATCTGTGTTCCAGCTCTGGGTCTCCACAAGCCCAGGGTATGTTTTACCAGGAGCCTGTAAACTTGGTGTCAGCACTCAAGCCATACAAGGACGTGTCCTCGCATCTTCTTTAGTCATCTTAACAATGTCACTGAGCTGATGCACATGGATACGGCCTGCAGATCCTTCTATTAATGCTACTGCACTGAGCCACTGTCGCGAAAAATCACCATTCCAAGATCCCACGTCAACCCGACAGAAGCTCTGTTAACAGCCAACCCCTGTTCCTACCCTGTCCTGGCCACTCCAGCAGATTAACAAGTTAGCACCTGCTACGCGAGCCTGCAGCTAACACCAGCCCTCGGAGAAGCTGCATCAAACTCAGTCTGGGGACTGTCCAGCTTGCTTTGTCCAAGGGCTGCCCAGAGAGGTGACAGGAGAGAGAAGGAAGGAAACGGCACAAGCAGAAATACCACAGAAAGCAGAGCAAGCACCAAGGACAGCATTGGGCAAGTGAAGCTGCTTTTCTGAGCTCTTCACCATACCCGACCAGTGTGGGCTACACAGACCATTTCTGCAGGCTTACAGCAATGCGGAAGGGAGCAACAGCTATGCAGGGAGCTACCCACCAAGTCCATTCTGAGCAATCTCTTCAAGTTCTGCCTCTGTCTTCGCCACAGCAACAGCGTGCGGCAGCTTCAGGGTGAATGGAAGGACGTCCCTGTCGGAGAGACAAACAGCTACGGTTTTCGCAACAACATCCACAGTGCTAAAAGTGTCTGTTTTCAGTGCTGGCAGAGGCCAAGCCCTGATTCTTGTTTCCTTCTTCAGCTGTGGCAGGTAGCAAGAGCCTCAAACACAGCACAGAGTGCAAACATGACCAGCCCCAGGGCTCTCGTACATGGGAGAGTGGTGTGAAGGGAATTTATCCTCAGATGGGGCTTCTTCTCACTGCATACTCAGTCAAGGGGTGGTTACAAAGGGAGCTGCATGAGCACATGAGCAACCACATGAGCCAAATTCGGTGTAAAAAGCTTTTGGAGACCGAACTTCCTCACCATATGCACGTTGTGTGAGTACCACCATCAACCAATGTTGTACCTCTTGCCTCCCCAACTTGTACCAGTAC
>NW_010240932.1:3629-8078 GCF_000690775.1 Eurypyga helias | reverse complement strand
GCCGTCTGAACTGCCAAACCTGCAGCAGAAGTAGCCAAGTAATTAAATGAGAACACATGGAGCGCAGGAAGTCTGCGTGCAGTTGGGGTCCGCAGCTTGCTTTTCCTAAGGCTGTGAAAGGCCAAGCATCTCTAGATGGTCCCTTCCAACCCCTACAACTCTGTGAATCTGTTGTAGCACAGACAGAGGTTTATCACAGAAACATGCTCTGGGTGAATTCACATCTAGCACAGGTGCAGGACTCATGCATTGGCTAAGAAGGATTTGAAATTACTTTCAACATCATACCACAGATAATCTAAAGTCTAGAACCCCATGATGGGTTCAACACAAAGGTATTGACTCCCCACACAAACTGACTGGGTATCTACTGCAAGGAATTCCCTCTGGCTTTAGGGAATCCTCCTGGTTTTCTGTGCTGTACCAAACAGTACTCTGGCTAATGACAGCGACCTGTCTGCTTCCCGAAGAAGTCTACAAATTTCCTTCTTGCACCCCCAGCAATCCTGCTGCCTGAAGAGGACAAGGATGCTGGGGAGGTGCTGCCATTTAGGTAGCATCAGGAAAATGGAAACACTTGGCATGTTTCTCCACTGGATGGGGAAATCTGCTTCCAAAAGCACACTCCCAGCCAAAGAGAGCTTCCTTTGCTGAAAGCTCTGGGCTGGCTTGCAGCTGAAGGCGTATTTATTATGGGCACCTGCGGATGAGTCTGTAGGAAGATGCACTAGGAAAGCTTTTGGGCCGGATCTAAAGAAAAACAAGCAGGCAAGGAGCCCGGCTATGCCGGTTTGGGTGTGCTCCTGAAGCAGAGGCCAGGCTGCAGCAGGATACGTAATTCACACCCACCAGACTGCAACACCAGCAAGGAAACTAAAGCCACTTTGCAAAGTCTCAGGTACGAGATTTGTGGGCAAGGCAACCAAGTACCGCGTGACTGTAGGCTGGACAAGGATGATGAGTTTAAACTGGAAGAGGGAGATTTAGACTGGACATCAGGAAGAAATTCTTCCTGGAGAGGGTGGGGAGGCACTGGGACAGGTTGCCAGAGTTTCTGTGTTCCCCAGACCAGAAACCACCACTCTCTCAAGTAACTGGCAACCTCACTGCAGTAAAAGGACCGAGACCATCACCAGTGCCTCCTCCCCTTCCCCCAGAAAACATGCGGACGTGCAGTTTGGCTGTGTCCCATCTGTGGATCCACATGAGGCTCGAGCATCAGCCTGGAAGTTTTCACCAGTCAAATAAACCCAAACTGAAACCAACTTCACCACCACCAGCTATTTTTAATGCGCATACTACCCAGAAACAACTCGGGCAGCCATGGAGTGGAAAGATGCCGAGACCATGTTTGTTGTTCACATTCACATCTCTCAGCTGTCATATTCCACAGCCTGATACAGCATTTCTCCATTATGCTCCAAAAATGCTTTTTATTAGCAATCCCTAGAAGGGGCTGCTGAAGTGAGTTAGAGCAGTTAAAGCATTATGAGATATCAGCTGAAGTTGGACGTGGCAACCCCTCAGAGCTGGGTGGGTAACACCACCCACCTGTACCAGGGAAGACAGAGCCTTGCTCCTCATCCTTACCTCTTATTCCTCCCACCACCTCCTAAGGGTACCCAGGAATATATGTAGATTGGCAACACAAATGCCATGCTGAACCAAGCCCTTGGGATTCTCTTTTTCCAAGACAGCGTAGGAAACGCGACTTGGAGTGTAGCGCTCCCTTACCTGCTGATGCAGTAGAAAGCGACGAGCCTGAATAAATCAGCAAAACTTATCCCAGAGCCCTCCAAGGAAAACGCTGAAAGAACATTACAAGAAGGAAAGAATCACACATCTGCCCACCACCTCTCAGTCTCAGCAAAGTTTAATAAAGTGCGTCTCACTTTTTAGCATAAAAATCCTGTTTGCACCACCAAAGAGTTACCATCTGGTTAAGAGAGCACAGTCCTGTGGAGGAGCACACGGCTCTGATGAATGCATTTGCAAGAATACATGGATAGTCCTGCTGGTGGGTTTAGTTCCCTGTGCCAAACATGCAGTGTAACTCCTGGGAAACAGATCAAGTGTGATGGGAATTGCCCTAGGTTTTGCTAACAGACAATAAATCAGTGTTGCAAACTTTTTTTGCCCAGCGTTCTAATATCCCATTCCAAACCTCTCATTTTCTCCTCCTGCATTCCATATCCCCACTTGTCTTCTCCCCAGATGTCAGCACCTAATGGGAGAGGATACATTTTCACTTGCTTCCAGAACACCACGTAACCTGAAAACCCTTTAACACCCAGACACTTCTGCTTTGTGCTGCTGCATTGCGCAGTGGGGGAGGAAGGTGCCAGCAGTGCCTTTCAGTTCTCCCTGCTCCACACCCCTAAACCATCCCAGACATGAACACTGCTCCCTTGTGCCCTCAGACAGCTACAGGGGAGTGACCAGGTAGGCTGCGGCTGCTCCAGCCCACCCTGAACTCAGAAAGCCCAGTGACAGGGTGAATTCCGGACAGAGCGGTGTTCCACTTGCGGCACTGTAGCCGTGTCCGGGCTGAGACCGGCAGACTCCCAGGGTTGGTGGGAAAGCCAAGAGCCATGCGGCAGCTTTGGATACATCAGTAATGCCTCTCAGCGTGTAGCAACGGTGGAAGTTGTGAGTACTCCGTGCCACAAGGCCGGCTCCCCCAGGCAGGATGCCCATGCTACTGGCTACCAAGCCTGCACCTCAGCCAGAGGAAAACTCCAGTCGGGCGCTGGACTTCTATCCAAGCTCTGTGCCGAAGGACAAGTCCCCCTAGTCCTTCAGGTGCCTGGAAGAAGGGATTTCTTTAGGAGAGACGCTACCAGCCTGGACAGTCAGCACACAGGGGGATCCCTGGCTACAAGTAAAACCTCAGCAACGACTAGCAAGTACAAACATCAGTTGGTACCTCCCCCTTGTGGTGAAAATCTTACTCATAACAGACAAAATATTAATACTCGATTTTCTAGAGTGGGGGAGAGGGTGTTCTTCAGTACAACGAGCCTACAGCCTCAGATCCCACAGATCACGGACAGCTCTTTTCTGCCATGCCTTGTTGGTAACTGGAACCAAAACCACACACAGAATTAACTATTTATTGCGGGGGGCAGGGATGGGGGAGGGAAAGGGAAACCTGGGCTAAAACGATCTGTTTCCTAGCAGAAAATCCCTACGCCTCAAACGTACCTTGCACATCTTCTCTGAGGGGACAGGAGCAGTGTCATTTGGGAACTGATGGATCTCTACAATTCCCTCATTTCTACTCAAACCCAAGGAACAAATATAGTTGTAATTGAAAAGGGTTAAAATCCATCTAGTTATTATGTTAAAATCCCCCAAGTATGAGGAAATGCAGGGACACTTCACGGAGAGCAGACGGGATTACAGACAGTGTTTCTATGGAAGAAGAAAGTTACACATAATACTCAGTGAACCCTGGATTCAGCAAGGTACACAGAAGAAATATTCCAAGTTGCGTCCAGCACTTATGCGCTTCTGCAGCTCTTCCCTTCTCCAGGATATGCCTGATGTGCTGCAGGCAGCTGCTGTGTGACTTGAGGTGTCTCCTGCTGCGGGTTTAACTGACACAGGGTGCCTCAGGCTCGCAGAGGGGGACACAGAGGGTGACACAGAGCCCAGAAGGATGTAACACAACTTACTGTACGTGCTTTCTTTGATCGCAAATTCTTTCAGGCAGGGGCCGCAGTCACCAGGCAGACGTAGGGAGATGACCTTCTTCTGCAACCCTGCAGATTTCCTAACCAGAAATATCTGCGGAGCAGAAGGCAAAGAGACATGGCTATAGCTTCATCGCAGACGCTGTATTAGAGATACATTATAGACAAACAGAACTGGCACAACTTCATCATCTCTGATCCATAGAAAACACGTCAGGATTTCACTCGGTCGTTATAGTACTGGGTACATGACTGGTGCAACACAGCAGCCTGAAGTTCAGCAGTGTCGCACCCTTGCATCCTTGTGTAACTCAGACACATGACCCCAAGGCACCCGTCTCTGAGCTCTCCCATGGAACAGTCAGCAAATCCCAAACCTGAAGTCAAGCTGCAGGTTCTGAGGGAGACGGATGGGGCAGTGCTCATGGCCACCAGGACAATCCTGCACCCTTTGGCACCGGGTGGCAGCAGCATCAGAAAGGGGCATCAGCCTCCCTTGAGCAGGGAGGGGCTGATTCCCATGGCAGCAGCTGTGCCGCATGCACCAGTGAAGGACACAACGCTGACACAGGGCTGGAGCACCCCTGCCATGGGGACAAGCTGGGAGAGTTGGGGGGTTTACCCTGGAGAAGGGAAGGCTCCGGGGGAGACCTCAGAGCCCCTTCTAGTGCCTGGGGGGGCTACAAGAAAGCTGGGGTGGGGGGACACTTTTCCCAAGGGCAGGGAGTGACAGGACAAGGGGTAGCGGGTTTAA